>NW_026895140.1:0-139607 GCF_033153095.1 Gastrolobium bilobum | reverse complement strand
ATTAAATTATTAACTTATCATCGTGAATGTCAAACAACATTTTTGTTATTGGTTTTTATTAAAGTTTATGAGATTGCAGCATTAGAGTATTATCTAAAAGGTCCATATCAGAGGTCTCACAACAGAGAGGGAGAAGGAGAAAAATAAAATAAGATGAGAGGGAATAGAAATCTTCGATTTAGGGTTGTTAAACTTCAATTGAAAATTTGTCTAGTATGCCTTTTTAATTTTTTTAGCATGTCTTTAATACTTGTTTCTCTTTTCTGTTGTAATTGTGCCTGTTTGATTTGCAGATTCACTATGTACTGTCTCTTCGAGGAAAGGTTGCATTGAAAATTACCACTTCCCAACATATCAGATACCAATGATGCTGATAATTGGTTTGACTCGGGAGGTACCCAAATTCCTCCTGCTCTCCTAGCCGGACTTAAGAGAGGTGCGCTATGGGAGCCCGGAGTGGCTACTGAACTTCGGGGTGTTCCCCGTCCCCCGCCTGCATTTTTTGGGACTTTGATCATTTCGAGAACCGATCGAGATGGAGGAAGTGCAGAAGGCCGAGTTATATGCTTTTAAGGCGGCCTCGTGATAACTCATATTTTATTACACTTATTTATTACTATTGGTTGGTATTTTTATGATTTATTTGAATTAAATAAAGGTCTTTTGGGTCAAATCACAATTCTAGATTTTAATTGGGTTTAATTGATTTTCGTTATAATTTTCCAGATTTCCACTACTTTCGTATTTTGACCATATCTCACTCTACAGATGTCCGATTGACTCCGTTCTTGTTGCGTGTTGCAGCTAACAGATAGGGCTACAATCGCTATTTCGGCTACTGAAGCACAAATCGGACGGGAAGATGGTCGCAATCTGAGCTCAAGATGACGTGTTTTTGATGGAATTTTATTTTGACGTTTGGACTTGTAATTCACATTAGGACCCAATGTGTTTAGGGCCCAAGGCCATGTTTTATTGTTTTATTTTATTTTATTCAGCTTTTATTTTATGTATGGGCCGAAGTGGTGAAACCCTAGCCGTTCTGAATGACGGCTATTTAAGGGAGACTTTAGGAAACCCTTCGGCAGTCAGTTTTTGGGAGTTTTTACGACAGACAAGTTTTCTCTGAATTTGAATTCAATTCTGTTCTTCTTCTTCATCTTCGGTTCTTATTCTTTTTGGGAGTTTTAAAAAGAATAATAACCGAAGATGAAGAAGAAGAACAGAATTGAATTCAAATTCAGAGAAAACTTGTCTGTCGTAAAAACTCCCAAAAACTGACTGCCGAAGGGGGTTTCCTAAAGTCTCCCTTAAATAGCCGTCATTCAGAACGGCTAGGGTTTCACCACTTCGGCCCATACATAAAATAAAAGCTGAATAAAATAAAATAAAACAATAAAACATGGCCTTGGGCCCTAAACACATTGGGTCCTAATGTGAATTACAAGTCCAAACGTCAAAATAAAATTCCAGCAAAAACACGTCTTCTTGAGCTCAGATTGCGACCATCTTTCCGTCCGTATTGGGCTTCAGTAGCTGAAATAGCGCTTGTAGACCTATTTAGCTACAAAACGCAGCAAGAACGGAGTCAATCGGACATCTATAGAGTGAGATATTGTCAAAATACGAAAGTAGTGTAAATATGGAAAATTATAACGAAAATCAATTAAACCCAATTAAAATCTAGAATTGTGATTTGACCCAAAAGACCTTTATTTAATTCAAATAAATCATAAAAATACCAACCAAGAGTAATAAATAAGTGTAACAAAATATGAGTTATCACGAGGCCGTCTTAAAAGCATATAACTCGGCCCTCTGTAGATCCTCCATCTCGATCGGTTCTCGAAATGATCCCAGTCCCAAAAAATGCAGGCGGGGGACGGGGAACACCCCGGAGTTCAGTAGCCACCCCGGGCTCCCATAGCGCACCTCTCTTAAGTCCGGCTAGGAGAGCAGGAGGAATTTGGGTACCTCCCGAGTCCAACCAATTATCAGCATCATTGGTAAGATCCAACACTGATATGTTGGGATTAACAGCCGGGATAGAAGAAGTGGTAGCTGTAGAAGGACTAACAGTCCTTTGCCTTTTAGCAGCGGGAGGAGGCCGAGCTGCAACCTTTCCTCGAAGAGACAGTACATAGTCAGGTACTTCTTCCGCAGTGGGATCCATGTGAGAATCTGCAAATCAAACAGGCACAATTACAACAGAAAAGAGAAACAAGTATTAAAGACATGCTAAAAAAATTAAAAAGGCATACTAGACAAATTTTCAATTGAAGTTTAACATCCCTAAATCGAAGATTTCTATTCCCTCTCATCTTATTTTATTTTTCTCCTTCTCCCTCTCTGTTGTGAGACCTCTGATATGGACCTTTTAGATAATACTCTAATGCTGCAATCTCATAAACTTTAATAAGAACCAATAAAAAAATGTTGTTTGACATTCACGATGATAAGTTAATAATTTAATGGCATGGAATTTTCCTAGGTTTGGCTAGGATCTGAATTCTGTTGGCAGTTCAGGATTAGGACTTCTACAAAGAGCGTTGTGACATTGAATTTGTGCAAATCTATCAAAACTTAAATATAATTGATAATCCTTGTTTCTCATACTGTATTCTTCATTGACACGTTACAATATGGGTTAAGTCTCTGTCCTTTCAAAGGATAAGTTATTTTTTTTTAGTTTTTAATATTATGTTTTATCAGTAAAACATAATTATAATATAAATTTTTTTTTTCTCTTTCTTCAGTCACTTTAGCTGACGTAAAGAGAGAAAAAGAGCAACTTTTCATATTTTAATTATGTCTTAATGTTAACATAGTGTTAAAGACTAAAAAGATACAAAATTATATCCTTTAAATTAAAACACGAACCTAATATAATGTATTGATAATAAATGATGTCGAACTCGCAGATAAAAAAAAGTGATGAATTAAGATTGATAAATGCAAACTCTTCTCTTAAATTATTAAATAATAATTTAAAAATAAAAATAACAATCCTAAAACCTAAAACATAAAATATAATATGTGAAGTTATGATCTTGACACTGAGAAATAAAAATAAGAATAGCATTACTTAATTGATGGTACTTAATTGATGGTTAAGGCCTGAGGGATATATATCTTGAACTTGATCCGAGTGGATGAGGTCTCCAATGTAGTTATCTTGAAACTCGATGTGGTTGAAAATGTTGAAAAAATCGTAGTTGATGTCGTCGACGCTGGAGCTACCAGTGTTTTTGTGAGAGAGAAAACAGCAGATCAATAAAATGGCATTTGCTAGCACAAAAGCGGCGTAGAAGTGGTAGGTTGGGTTGCTGCAGACAAGCCACAATGCTTGGACAGTACTTGAGAACAAAGACCAGAACCAAAAGATGAAGAGAGCACCACAGAGAATAAGCTTTAGCTTCCCATGGAAGCTTCTCATGGCATTGGTAAACTCATACCTAACGTTTTGGAATTGCAAGGAAGCCATTGAAACAAACGTTAGTTAAGGGAGAAAGCAAAAACAAAACATGCCAACATAGGATTATGAGCTCGTTTATATATAGACATGGGTACAAGATATCATTGTCATCCGCGACATATTTGACATAGAATTTCAATAATATCAAGAATCTTTCCTACAAAAAGGAAAGAAATAATAATAATTACAATATAATTATTGAAATAAATTTGATATTTTTTACTTTGTATAGATTTTAAGAGATTCCCTATTTCTTATCTATTGTCAATGATTTTATTGAAATAACTCTATTTCTTAATTTAAGTATGATATTCCATAACTACTTTAATATTATTTTATATTAGAGTTATTCATGAAATATTTTGATGATTACAAAAAGATTTTGAATTATTATTAAAGATTATAAAATATTTATTTTTTTCTGGTGAAAATTAAAAAAAAAATCAATTATCAAATCATTATTATTGTATAAATTTTTTAACTAAATTTAAATTGTAGTACATATCTGAAACGTTTGTTAGTGGATTTGTTAGTGGGTATTATATATTAAATACAGTTCTCAGAGATAGGACAATCCATCCTAGTGATATAAGACTACCAAAGCATGACAATTGGCAAAAATGAAATTTTTGTCTGAAGATTACACACCTAGGAAATTGATATAAATCTGATTGAGCTTTACTTGAGGACTATGGAAATATGAATAATATCCTTGTATCAATCAAGTAAAATCAGTAATGAATCCCACAAAAGATGCTAGAAAAGTTTCTTGTGATCGATCCATCTTCCCTTTTTGAAAAAGGCAACGTTTGAAAGTTTTCACCCATGACAATAGAAAACCCCACCAAGTTTAATAGTTGAACCCAATAAGATCAGGCCGATGACCGCTTTGCTCAGCTCGCTGAGCAATCTAGCTCATTCATAGACAATAGCTCAATCCTCAAACCTTATGGCGAATTCCTGTGGCTCATACCATCAGATTATTGGCTAAAAATATTATACTTTCTGTACGTACATGATACAATTCGTACGATACGATACGAATCACAAGTACAATACGTATCGTGAGATGTATCAAAAAGAGATTTGTGTTGTACGATACGATATGTATCATGTACTGTGCGATATGCAAATTAAATCATTTTTTTTAATTTTTAATATAAAAAATAAAGATTTTATTTATGATTTAAATTAAAATAAATCGAAAAAAATTATTATTAATAAGAAAAATAAAATAAAGATTTGATTTGTGATTTAAAATAAAAAATCAATACGAGAAATCTTTATTAATAGAATAAATAAATATTTTTGAATACTTATCGGACATAATTTTTGAATTTCTTTTTTCAAAATTGTTAAATTTATTACGAATACTAATAATTTGATAATAATAATTTTCTATTTTCATAAAAGAATTAAAATATTTTATAATATTTTATAATAATTTAAATTATTTTTACAATTATCATAATATTTCAGGAATAAATATAATATTGAAGTAATTATAAAATATCTACTTAAATTATATTACATATTTGAATTCTTATAGTGAAAAATAAAATTAAAAAAAATCAAAATATAACCATTCGTAATAAATTCAATGTTTTTTTAATTTAGACAAATAAAAAATATAGCCAATCCTTTAAATCTATGTAAAAGTAAAAAATATCAAATTTATTTCAGTAATTATATTGTAATAATATTTTTTTTCTTTTATTTTTGTCAGAAATATTCTTGATATTAAAACAAAGCGCAGATCCTCAAGACTAATCCATGGAATCCGTTACCCTTAGGTTGATTAAAAGGTTCTTAGCCTCGCATGGCTAAGGTAAACATAATTAAAAATTAAAAAGAATAAGAACAGAAGATGAAGAAGAAGAACAGAATTGAATTCAAATTCAGAGAAAACTTGTCTGTCGTAAAAACTCCCAAAAACTGACTGCCGAAGGGTTTCCTAAAGTCTCCCTTAAATAGCCGTCATTCAGAACGGCTAGGGTTTCACCACTTCGGCCCATACATAAAATAAAAGCTGAATAAAATAAAATAAAACAATAAAACATGGCCTTGGGCCCTAAACACATTGGGTCCTAATGTGAATTACAAGTCCAAACGTCAAAATAAAATTCCAGCAAAAACACGTCATCTTGAGCTCAGATTTCGACCATCTTCCCGTCCGAATTGGGCTTCAGTAGCTGAAATAGCGATTGTAGCCCTATCTGTTAGCTGCAAAAAGCAACAAGAACGGAGTCAATCGGACATCTGTAGAGTGAGATATGGTCAAAATACGAAAGTAGTGTAAATCTGGAAAATTATAACGAAAATCAATTAAACCCAATTAAAATCTAGAATTGTGATTTGACCCAAAAGACCTTTATTTAATTCAAATAAATCATAAAAATACCAACCAAGAGTAATAAATAAGTGTAACAAAATATGAGTTATCACGAGGCCGCCTTAAAAGCATATAACTCGGCCTTCTGCAGTTCCTCCATCTCGATCGGTTCTCGAAATGATCCCAGTCCCAAAAAATGCAGGCGGGGGACGGGGAACACCCCGGAGTTCAGTAGCCACCCCGGGCTCCCATAGCGCACCTCTCTTAAGTCCGGCTAGGAGAGCAGGAGGAATTTGGGTACCTCCCGAGTCCAACCAATTATCAGCATCATTGGTAAGATCCAACACTGATATGTTGGGATTAACAGCCGGGATAGAAGAAGTGGTAGCTGTAGAAGGACTAACAGTCCTTTGCCTTTTAGCAGCGGGAGGAGGCCGAGCTGCAACCTTTCCTCGAAGAGACAGTACATAGTCAGGTACTTCTTCCGCAGTGGGATCCATGTGAGAATCTGCAAATCAAACAGGCACAATTACAACAGGAAAGAGAAACAAGTATTAAAGACATGCTAAAAAAATGAAAAAGGCATACTAGACAAATTTTCAATTGAAGTTTAACATCCCTAAATCGAAGATTTCTATTCCCTCTCATCTTATTTTATTTTTCTCCTTCTCCCTCTCTGTTGTGAGACCTCTGATATGGACCTTTTAGATAATACTCTAATGCTGCAATCTCATAAACTTTAATAAGAACCAATAAAAAAAATGTTGTTTGACATTCACGATGATAAGTTAATAATTTAATGGCATGGAATTTTCCTAGGTTTGGCTAGGATCTGAATTCTGTTGGCAGTTCAGGATTAGGACTTCTACAAAGAGCGTTGTGACATTGAATTTGTGCAAATCTATCAAAACTTAAATATAATTGATAATCCTTGTTTCTCATACTGTATTCTTCATTGACACGTTACAATATGGGTTAAGTCTCTGTCCTTTCAAAGGATAAGTTATTTTTTTTTAGTTTTTAATATTATGTTTTATCAGTAAAACATAATTATAATATAAAAAATTATTATTTTTTCTCTTTCTTCAGTCACTTTAGCTGACGTAAAGAGAGAAAAAGAGCAACTTTTCATATTTTAATTATGTCTTAATGTTAACATAGTGTTAAAGACTAAAAAGATACAAAATTATATCCTTTAAATTAAAACACGAACCTAATATAATGTATTGATAATAAATGATGTCGAACTCGCAGATAAAAGAAAGTGATGAATTAAGATTGATAAATGCAAACTCTTCTCTTAAATTATTAAATAATAATTTAAAAATAAAAATAACAATCCTAAAACCTAAAACATAAAATATAATATGTGAAGTTATGATCTTGACACTGAAAAATAAAAATAAGAATAACATTACTTAATTGATGGTTAAGGCCTGAGGGATATATATCTTGAACTTGATCCGAGTGGATGAGGTCTCCAATGTAGTTATCTTGAAACTCGATGTGGTTGAAAATGTTGAAAAAATCGTAGTTGATGTCGTCGACGCTGGAGCTACCAGTGTTTTTGTGAGAGAGAAAACAGCAGATCAATAAAATGGCATTTGCTAGCACAAAAGCGGCGTAGAAGTGGTAGGTTGGGTTGCTGCAGACAAGCCACAATGCTTGGACAGTACTTGAGAACAAAGACCAGAACCAAGAGATGAAGAGAGCACCACAGAGAATAAGCTTTAGCTTCCCATGGAAGCTTCTCATGGCATTGGTAAACTCATACCTAACGTTTTGGAATTGCAAGGAAGCCATTGAAACAAACGTTAGTTAAGGGAGAAAGCAAAAACAAAACATGCCAACATAGGATTATGAGCTCGTTTATATATAGACATGGGTACAAGATATCATTGTCATCCGCGACATATTTGACATTGAATTTCAATAATATCAAGAATCTTTCCTACAAAAAGGAAAGAAATAATAATAATTACAATATAATTATTGAAATAAATTTGATATTTTTTACTTTGTATAGATTTTAATAGATTCCTTATTTCTTATCTATTGTCAATGATTTTATTGAAATAACTCTATTTCTTAATTTAAGTATGATATTCCATAACTACTTTAATATTATTTTATATTAGAGTTATTCATGAAATATTTTGATGATTACAAAAAGATTTTGAATTATTATTAAAGATTATAAAATATTTATTTTTTTCTGGTGAAAATTAAAAAAAAAATCAATTATCAAATCATTATTATTGTATAAATTTTTTAACTAAATTTAAATTGTAGTACATATCTTAAACGTTTGTTAGTGGATTTGTTAGTGGGTATTATATATTAAATACAGTTCTCATAGATAGGACAATCCATCCTAGTGATATAAGACTACCAAAGCATGACAATTGGCAAAAATGAATTTTCTGTCAGAAGATTACACACCTAGGAAATTGATATAAATCTGATTGAGCTTTACTTGAGGACTATGGAAATATGAATAATATCCTTGTATCAATCAAGTAAAATCAGTAATGAATACCACAAAAGATGCTAGAAAAGTTTCTTGTGATCGATCCATCTTCCCTTTTTGAAAAAGGCAACGTTTGAAAGTTTTCACCCATGACAATAGAAAACCCCACCAAGTTTAATAGTTGAACCCAATAAGATCGGGCCGATGACCGCTTTGCTCAGCTCGCTGAGCAATCTAGCTCATTCATAGACAATAGCTCAATCCTCAAACCTTATGGCGAATTCCTGTGGCTCATACCATCAGATTATTGGCTAAAAATATTATACTTTCTGTACGTACATGATACAATTCGTACGATACGATACGAATCACAAGTACAATACGTATCGTGAGATGTATCAAAAAGAGATTTGTGTTGTACGATACGATATGTATCATGTACTGTGCGATATGCAAATTAAATCATTTTTTTTAATTTTTAATATAAAAAATAAAGATTTTATTTATGATTTAAATTAAAATAAATCGAAAAAAATTATTATTAATAAGAAAAATAAAATAAAGATTTGATTTGTGATTTAAAATAAAAAATCAATATGAGAAATCTTTATTAATAAAATAAATAAATAATTTTGAATACTTATCGGACATAATTTTTGAATTTCTTATTTTAAAATTGTTAAATTTATTACGAATACTAATAATTCGATAATAATAAGTTTCTATTTTCATAAAAGAATTTAAATTTTTTATAATAATTTAAATTAGTTTTACAATTATCATAATATTTCAGGAATAAATATAATATTGAAGTAATTATAAAATATCTACTTAAATTATATTACATATTTGAATTCTTATAGTGAAAAATAAAATTAAAAAAATCAAAACACAACCATTCGTAATAAATTCAATGTTTTTTTAATTTAGAAAAATAAAAAAATATAGCCAATCCTTTAAATCTATGTAAAGATTCTTGTAGGAAAGATTATTATTTCTTTCCTTTTTGTAGGAAAGATTCTTGATATTATTGAAATTCAATGTCAAATATGTCGCGGATGACAATGATATCTTGTACCCATGTCTATATATAAACGAGCTCATAATCCTATGTTGGCATGTTTTGTTTTTGCT
The DNA here is from genome assembly GCF_033153095.1 of Gastrolobium bilobum. Classification (NCBI taxonomy): domain Eukaryota; kingdom Viridiplantae; phylum Streptophyta; class Magnoliopsida; order Fabales; family Fabaceae; genus Gastrolobium; species Gastrolobium bilobum. Next base: position 130,196 of record NW_026895140.1, on the reverse strand, counting down.
TTCTCCCTTAACTAACGTTTGTTTCAATGGCTTCCTTGAAATTCCAAAACGTTAGGTATGAGTTTACCAATGCCATGAGAAGCTTCCATGGGAAGCTAAAGCTTATTCTCTGTGGTGCTCTCTTCATCTCTTGGTTTTGGTCTTTGTTCTCAAATACTGTCCAAGCATTGTGGCTTGTCTGCAGCAACCCAACCTACCACTTCTACGCCGCTTTTGTGCTAGCAAATGCCATTTTATTGATCTGCTGTTTTCTCTCTCACAAAAACACTGGTAGCTCCAGCGTCGACGACATCAACTACGATTTTTTCAACATTTTCAACCACATTGAGTTTCAAGATAACTACATTGGAGACCTCATCCACTCGGATCAAGTTCAAGATATACATCCATCAGGCCTTAACCATCAATTAGGTAATGTTATATTTTTATTTTTATTTTTATTTTTAAATTTTTATTTAATAATTTAAGAGAAGAGTTTACATTTATCAATCTTAATTCATCACTTTCTTTAATCTGCGAGTTCGACATCATTTATTATCAATACATTATATTAGGTTCGTGTTTTAATTCAAAGGTTATAATTTTGTATCTTTTTAGTGTTTAACACTATGTTAACATTAAGACATAATTAAAATATGAAAAGTTGCTCTTTTTCTCTCTTTACGTCAGCTAAAGTGACTGAAGAAAGATAAAAAAAAAATAATTTTTTATATTATAATTATGTTTTACTGATAAAACATAATATTAAAAAATAAAAAAAATAACTTATCCTTTGTAAGGACAGAGACTTAACCCATATTGTAACGTGTCAATGAAGAATACAGTATGAGAAACAAGGATTATCAATTATATTTAAGTTTTGATAGATTTGCACAAATTCAATGTCACAACGCTCTTTGTAGAAGTCCTAATCCTGAACTGCCAAAACATAAAACCTAATGCCATTAAATTATTAACTTAATCGTGAATGTCAAACAACATTTTTTTTAACTTATCCTTTGAGATTGCAGCATTAGAGTATTATCTAAAAGGTCCATATCAGAGGTCTCACATAGTCAGGTACTTCTTCCGCAGTGGGATCCATGTGAGAATCTGCAATTCAAACAGGCACAATTAAAAGAGAAACAAGAATTAAAGACATGCTAAAAAATTTAAAAAGGCATACTAGACAAATTTTCAATTGAAGTTTAACATCCCTAAATCGAAGATTTCTATTCCATCTCATCTTATTTAATTTTTCTCCTTCTCCCTCTCTGTTGTGAGACCTCTGATATGGACCTTTTAGTTAGGATTAGGACTTCTACAAAGAGCGTTGTGACATTGAATTTGTGCAAATCTATCAAAACTTAAATATAATTGATAATCCTTGTTTCTCATACTGTATTCTTCATTGACACGTTACAATATGGGTTAAGTCTCTGTCCTTTCAAAGGATAAGTTATTTTTTTTTAGTTTTTAATATTATGTTTTATCAGTAAAACATAATTATAATATAAAAAAAATTTTTTTTCTCTTTCTTCAGTCACTTTAGCTGACGTAAAGAGAGAAAAAGAGCAACTTTTCATATTTTAATTATGTCTTAATGTTAACATAGTGTTAAAGACTAAAAAGATACAAAATTATATCCTTTAAATTAAAACACGAACCTAATATAATGTATTGATAATAAATGATGTCGAACTCGCAGATAAAAAAAAAGTGATGAATTAAGATTGATAAATGCAAACTCTTCTCTTAAATTATTAAATAATAATTTAAAAATAAAAATAACAATCCTAAAACCTAAAACATAAAATATAATATGTGAAGTTATGATCTTGACACTGAAAAATAAAAATAAGAATAACATTACTTAATTGATGGTTAAGGCCTGAGGGATATATATCTTGAACTTGATCCGAGTGGATGAGGTCTCCAATGTAGTTATCTTGAAACTCGATGTGGTTGAAAATGTTGAAAAAATCGTAGTTGATGTCGTCGACGCTGGAGCTACCAGTGTTTTTGTGAGAGAGAAAACAGCAGATCAATAAAATGGCATTTGCTAGCACAAAAGCGGCGTAGAAGTGGTAGGTTGGGTTGCTGCAGACAAGCCACAATGCTTGGACAGTACTTGAGAACAAAGACCAGAACCAAAAGATGAAGAGAACCACAGAGAATAAGCTTTAGCTTCCCATGGAAGCTTCTCATGGCATTGGTAAACTCATACCTAACGTTTTGGAATTGCAAGGAAGCCATTGAAACAAACGTTAGTTAAGGGAGAAAGCAAAAACAAAACATGCCAACATAGGATTATGAGCTCGTTTATATATAGACATGGGTACAAGATATCATTGTCATCCGCGACATATTTGACATAGAATTTCAATAATATCAAGAATCTTTCCTACAAAAAGGAAAGAAATAATAATAATTACAATATAATTATTGAAATAAATTTGATATTTTTTACTTTGTATAGATTTTAAGAGATTCCCTATTTCTTATCTATTGTCAATGATTTTATTGAAATAACTCTATTTCTTAATTTAAGTATGATATTCCATAACTACTTTAATATTATTTTATATTAGAGTTATTCATGAAATATTTTGATGATTACAAAAAGATTTTGAATTATTATTAAAGATTATAAATTTTTTTTTTCTGGTGAAAATTAAAAAAAAATCAATTATCAAATCATTATTATTGTATAAATTTTTTAACTAAATTTAAATTGTAGTACATATCTGAAACGTTTGTTAGTGGATTTGTTAGTGGGTATTATATATTAAATACAGTTCTCAGAGATAGGACAATCCATCCTAGTGATATAAGACTACCAAAGCATGACAATTGGCAAAAATGAATTTTCTGTCAGAAGATTACACACGTAGGAAATTGATATAAATCTGATTGAGCTTTACTTGAGGACTATGGAAATATGAATAATATCCTTGTATCAATCAAGTAAAATCAGTAATGAATCCCACAAAAGATGCTAGAAAAGTTTCTTGTGATCGATCCATCTTCCCTTTTTGAAAAAGGCAACGTTTGAAAGTTTTCACCCATGACAATAGAAAACCCCACCAAGTTTAATAGTTGAACCCAATAATAGACAATAGCTCAATCCTCAAACCTTATGGCGAATTCCTGTGGCTCATACCATCAGATTATTGGCTAAAAATATTATACTTTCTGTACGTACATGATACAATTCGTACGATACGATACGAATCACAAGTACAATACGTATCGTGAGATGTATCAAAAAGAGATTTGTGTTGTACGATACGATATGTATCATGTACTGTGCGATATGCAAATTAAATCATTTTTTTTAATTTTTAATATAAAAAATAAAGATTTTATTTATGATTTAAATTAAAATAAATCGAAAAAAATTATTATTAATAAGAAAAATAAAATAAAGATTTGATTTGTGATTTAAAATAAAAAATCAATATGAGAAATCTTTATTAATAAAATAAATAAATATTTTTGAATACTTATCGGACATAATTTTTGAATTTCTTATTTTAAAATTGTTAAATTTATTACGAATACTAATAATTTGATAATAATAATTTTCTATTTTCATAAAAGAAATTAAATATTTTATAATATTTTAAATTATTTTTACAATTATCATAATATTTCAGGAATAAATATAATATTGAAGTAATTATAAAATATCTACTTAAATTATATTACATATTTGAATTCTTATAGTGAAAAATAAAATTAAAAAAAATCAAAATATAACCATTCGTAATAAATTCAATGTTTTTTTAATTTAGAGAAATAAAAAATATAGTCAATCCTTTAAATCTATGTAAAAGTAAAAAATATCAAATTTATTTCAGTAATTATATTGTAATAATATTTTTTTTCTTTTATTTTTGTCAGAAATATTCTTGATATTAAAACAAAGCGCAGATCCTCAAGACTAATCCATGGAATCCGTTACCCTTAGGTTGATTAAAAAGTTCTTAGCATCGCATGGCTAAGGTAAACATAATTAAAAATTAAAAAGAATAAGAACAGAAGATGAAGAAGAAGAACAGAATTGAATTCAAATTCAGAGAAAATTTGTCTGTCGTAAAAACTCCCAAAAACATATTGCCGAAGGGTTTCCTAAAGTCTCCCTTAAAGAGCCGTCATTCAGAACGGCTAGGGTTTCACCACTTCAGCCCATACATAAAATAAAAGCTGAATAAAATAAAATAAAATAATAAAACATGGCCTTGGGCCCTAAACACATTGGGTCCTAATGTGAATTACAAGTTCAAACGTCAAAATAAAATTCCTGCAAAAACACGTCATCTTGAGCTCCGATTTCGACCATCTTCCCGTCCGAATTGGGTTTCAGTAACGGAAATAGAGATTGTAGCCTTATCTGTTAGCAGCAGAACGCAACAACAATGGAGTCAATCGGACATCTGTAGAGTGAGATACGGGCAAAATACGAAAGTAGTGTAAATCTGGAAAATTATAACGAAAATCAATTAAACCCAATTAAAATGTAGAATTGTGATTTGACCCAAAAGACCTTTATTTAATTCAAATAAAACATAAAAATACCAACCAATAGTAATAAATAAGTGTAACAAAATATGAGTTATCACGAGGCCGTCTTAAAAGCATATAACTCGGCCCTCTGCAGTTCCTCCATCTCGATCGGTTATCGAAATGATCCCAGTCCCAAAAAATGCAGGCGGGGGACGGGGATCACCCCGGAGTTCAGTAGCCACCCCGGGCTCCCATAGCGCACCTCTCTTAAGTCCGACTATGAGAGCAGGAGTAATTTGGGTACCTCCCGAGTCCAACCAATTATCAGCATCATTGGTAAGATCCAACTCTGATATGTTGGGATTAACAGCCGGGATAGAAGAAGTGGTAGCTGTAGAAGGACTAACAGTCCTTTTCCTTTTAGCAGCGGGAGGAGGCCAAGATGCAACCTTTCCTCGAAGAGACATACAAGACGGTGAATCTGTGGTTGAAGTATAAGCGGTGTTCCTTGTACTGTAGGTTGTAGACGTATGTAATCCCTACATTCTCTGGCCAGTAGAATTCTTACACACATGACATGGATATATGTTGCATTGCACAGATTTTGGAAATGATATTATTATGCTATTTTTGAACTTATATTGCCCATGTAAGTGAGCTTGGGGTGGAGAGATCCTTGAGGACCCTTTGTCTTACTGAGATTTCTTTTTAGAGATCTCACCTCGTGTTGGGGCACATTTTCAGGTACAGGTACCTCGGGGGTTGATACCTCTAGCGGCAGTAGGCCGGAGTTGAGTTGACTATGCATGCTGTTGTGCTGACATGTTGGATTTTATCATGCTTTTATATCAGTATATGGTTATTGGTTTTGAGACATTGATTGGGTTTTGTTGCCTTATTTGGTTAGCATGGGGGTTGTCCATACCACATTGACTATGTTATGTTATTTAGTTTTGAATTGTATAATGTATCAGGATATTGTCCGATCTACATGTTGTAGTTCCATGACTAGATACACACTTATATCATGAGGTTATTCAGTTAGTTCTTTATTGCAATTTACATACAGGAAATGTTTTGAAAAGGAATTAAGCAATCAACTTGGTTAATAATAATGACGTCATAATTGAAAAGAGAAAGTTAGCTTCCGCATTTGTTTAGTTGCGCTACTGCCATATGTATGTTTAATACGTCGGGTGCACACGGGGTGTTACAGATGAAACGGCGTAGTGCATTGGAGTTTTTGTGTGACCGCAGAATTCCCTTTAAGCTAAAAGAAAAATTCTATAGAATAGCAGTAAGGCCTGCTATGTTATACCAAGCTGAATGTTGGACAGCACATAAGTAACATGAGTATAAAATGAGAGTAGCGGAAATGAAGATGTTAAGGTGGATGTGTGGTTATAGGAGGATGAATAACATAAGAAATGAAGATATTCAATGAAAGGTGTAAGTAGTACCGGTGGCAGAAAAGATGAGAGAACATAGATTGAGATGGTTTGGGCAAGTAATGATAAGGCCCCTGGATGCTCCCATTAGAACAAAAATTTGTTTCTAAGAGCTTAACACAAAGAGAGGTAGAGGTGGACCGAAACTTACTTGGGGGAAGGTAATAAAACAAGACCTAAAGGAGTGTGATATAGATTGACTTACTTGGTGGATGGTTAGACCCTTTTTTATTCCTATGTTCTAGACGGTCCCTTTTTAGTCCTTTTCCTCTTTATCTGCCCCCACCCCCTTTCTTTTTTCCTTCTTTTCTACTATTTCATTTTTCCTTTCAATCTCTTTTCTTTTACCTATTTGTTTGTGTTTTTTTCTTTTTTTCCCTATATTTTTTTTCTATTTTTTTATTTCTTACCTTTTTATTCTTATTCTTTTATGTTCTTTTATATATCCTTATTTGTATTTTATTTAATTTATTTTTTCCTTGCAATTGTGTACTATTCTTTTATGGATAATATACTTAAATTTTATTTTTATCATTTTTTTAATCTTTTCATAACTTTTTTTTTGAGTTCATCTACCACCAATTTTAATTAATTTGGAATAAAGGTATTATTGATGTTGATGTTAATTGTTGGATGTACCCACATTATCTGAATAAGCTAAATGTGTATTTTAACTCTCTCTTTCTCTCTTTTTGATTTGCGAACGTGTATGTGTAATTGTTTGGTGCCACCAAAATATATGAAAATATGAAGTATTCTTAAGAGTTCGGATTTTATTTATTTTTTATTGGTATCCAAGAGTTTGGAGTTTTGTTGCAACAGAAAATGACCAAAATGGCATCAATGAAGTTATGTATTTAGTTTCCACTTTTGTGTATTCTTTTTGTTTTTCCATTTGAGTTTTAGCCCTTCTAATGTATTCAAAAATAATTTTTTCTCCCCTTAAATCTCAAAACTGTCTTTGAAATAACTTTATATATTGTTATAAGACAAACGCTAAATCCTTTAATCAAATATTCACGACAAGTTCAGAAAAAAAGTTTAGAAAGAAACACCTGAATACCTATTAAGGATATAGGAAGCAAAACCAAGATTCAGAGTTTTTGTATTTTCTTTACCTTTTTTTCGCTTTTCAAATAAAATATTAATTAATTGTTGACCAAAATAAAAAATTACAACTCATTTCTATTACTATATACTAAAAGTTAACCACGTTTTTCTATTTTCAAGGTCAGGGACGAAACCATGTTTAGCCAGAGCCATATATTACGCATTCCATTATTTGCTTATACAGAAGAAAAAAAATTAAAGCGGGGCACAGGGACACAAATCAAAGGATAAGCCCTTGGAAGGGTCATGGCTGGTTTTTCTTCCATGTTAACGGTGCCATCAACCTTCCATTCAAAACACTGAATCATAGCAGCAAGGGTAGTGGGTACAACCTGAAGTGCTAGTGAGGCTCCAGGACACACCCTTCTTCCTGTCCCAAATGGCATTAGTTGGAAATTCTGTCCCCTCACATCAAATTGGTTCTCTTCATTGATAAACCTCTGTGGCCTGAACTCAAGTGGATCCTTCCACAGGTTGGGGTCTCTCCCCATAGACCACAAATTAACAAATAACAAACACTTTGAAGGAATCTCATAACCACAAACATTACAGCTTTCAGATGATTCTCTTACTATAAATGGGGATGTGGGGTGAATCCTTAATGTTTCTTTAACTACTGCTCTCATGTAAGGAAGGTTGATAAGATCTGACTCTTGTATTAATCTACTCTTTCCTGTTACTGAATCGATCTCTTGTCTTGCTTTCTCCATCACATGAGGGTTGTTGATTAACTCAGCTAGAGCCCATTCTGTTGTTATTGAAGATGTGTCTGTTCCTGCCATAAACATCTCCTGCATACATATATTTTAAAAATAAATTTAATCACATCTTTAATTATAGAATTTATATAGTTTATTTTAAAATGTTCACTTTAAAATAAATTTATTCATTTATTATAATTGCAAATTCTGAGTTGTTCTTGTTGTAAATATTAGGTATTTTATTATTATTAGTATTTGTTGTATTGGGCCAAGCCCATTAGGTCAAGAATTAGGTTTTTTAGTCTCTATAAATAGAGACCTCTTTGTATCAGATTAATACACAATTCAATAATATTTCAAATACCCTTTTCTTTCAAGTTAGTATCAGAGCTCTCGATCCTGAGGGCTCTGCTTCCGCGCCTATTGTCTTTAGAACAAGAACCTTTTATTCTTTTTGTCTCTCGCTGCCATCAGCCGCCACCGGATTTTTTCCGGGGACCTCTTGGACCGAGAAGATCTCTGTTATACTGGATCTCTGTTACTGTTCATCGTCTCTGTTACTATTCATCGTCTCCATTATTCTTCATCACAAGACAGCATCTGTTCATCACGATTGGACCCTTTCCCGGTGGTTTTTCAACTCCGAACAGACCCAGAAAGAACCGCGCTCACCCAACGACGTTGCTCCAGAAATTTCAGACCAGACGGCCACCGCACGCGCCCACGCGCGCAGCTCCTTCAACCGCGAGTGAAGCCCACGCGCAGCCAATCTCACCGGCGCGTGAGACCATTTTTCCGGATCGGACCACCGCGATCTTGATCGTCCCTTCATCCTCTTTTTGGATCTGTGCTCCTCTCTTTGATCAGACATCGTTTGGTATTTATTTGTGATTTTTTGGCTTCTTGGAGCTTTTCTTTAACCATTTTCTGTGCAGTATGGCCTCTTCTCAAAGGAGTTCTTTTTAAAAAATTTATGATGGTACCTCTTCTAGACCTAAGAGAGATGACCGATGGTGTTCTTATTGTAAAAGAATAGGTCATATCAAGGATTTATGCTTTCGCCTTTATGGAAAGCAAACTGTCTTAGAAAAGATGGCAAGGATGCGTGGTCAAGCGCATTTTACTTCTTCTGAAATAACCCCTGCACCTAATGAGACCCAATCTGCATTTCGTCCAGATGAGTTGGAACGACTCCGAACCATTCTTGATTATCTGAGTAAGCCATCTGATATTAGTGCTTTGGCTATGACTGGTATGAGCTCCAAAACTCATTCTTTCATTTCTTCATGTAATGATTTTAAACATTCTTGGGTTGTTGATTCTGGTGCTACTGATCATATGGCTTGTTGTGCTGACTCATTTATTTCTTATCATCCTACCATTGGAACTCATACAATATCCATAGTTGATGGCTCACATACATCAGTTGCGGGTTCTGGTGACATAAACTTACAGCAGTCCTTACATCTTAAGGATGTTCTTCATGTTCCTAAACTCTCCACGAATCTTCTTTCTATTCACAAAATTACAAAAGATTTGAATTGTACTGTAATCTTCTTCCCTACCCATTGTGTTTTTCAGGATCTCGCCACGGGGAAGACGATTGGTAGTGCTAAAGAGCAAGATGGGCTGTACTATCTGGTGTCACAATCTCCCGCAAATAAAGTAACAGATCACACCTTCATGTCTCATGGTCAATCAACTGCTGATTCTTTAATTTGGCTGCATCATAAGCGTTTGGGTCATCCTCCATTTAGTTTACTCAAATCTTTATTTCTGTCATTGTTTTTGTCTAAGTCTGTTGAGTTTTTTCATTGTGATGTTTGTGAATTTGCTAAGCATCATCGTGTGTCTTTTCCTTCTAGTATTACTAAGAGTGTTGAACCTTTTGATCTTATTCATTCTGATGTTTGGGGTCCTTCTAAGGTCCCTCATTCTTCTGGAAATAAATGGTTTGTTTCTTTTATTGATGATTTCACTCGTGTAACTTGGGTTTACTTAATGCGTGAAAAGTCTGAGGTACCACAACTGTTCTTTCAATTTTATAAAATGATTGAGACTCAATTTTGTAAAAAAATCAAAAGACTAAGGACAGATAATGGTACTGAATATGTAAATCACTCTTTTTCCCAATTTATACAAAATCAAGGTATGATTCATGAACTTACTTGTGTAGACACCCCTCAACAAAATGGGGTTGCTGAAAGGAAAAATCGTCACCTTCTTGAAGTTGCTCGTGCCTTACTGTTTCAAACACATGTACCCAAATGCTATTGGGGAGATGCCATTCTTACTGCAGCATTCTTGATCAATCGTCTACCCACTCGGGTTCTCGATCATGTAAGTCCTATTCATTCCATGACTTCTTTTTTTCCTTCTGTTCCAACTTTGCAAAGTCTTCCTCCTCGAGTGTTTGGGTGTGTTGTCTTTGTTCATATTCATAAACAGCATCGCAGTAAGTTGGATCCTAGGGCTCTTAAATGTGTCTTCCTTGGATATGCTCCTGATAAGAAGGGCTACAAGTGCTATCACCCTGGAAGTCAAAATTGTTTTGTTTCTATCGATGTTACATTTCAGGAATCTGAGTCCTTTTTCCAAGGTCCTCATCTTCAGAGGGAGAATAATTCACCAGAAGACTCATCACCTTCCTTCTTTGAATCTTCAGTGTCTACTCCTTCACCTGTGTCAGTGTCTCTTCCTCTTGTTCCTGTTCCTAATGTGTCTATGTCTGATCCTCCTGTGACTGATCCTCCTATGACTGATACATCAAGTACACCAGAGATACGGAAGATTGTAACACCTGAATCGTCTGAACAGCCCACATTGCCTCAACAGCAACCTCAATCGTCTGAACCACTGGTAAGTCCAGAATCTCATATTTCTGATCATGATGTTAATACTTCTGATGACTTACCCATTACTATTGTTTCTGATGATTTACCCATTGCTTTAAGAAAAGGAAAAAAATCTTGTTCCAAGAAAACTTGTTCTTCTTGTCCCTCTTGTACTCAATACCCTATCTCCAATTTTGTTTCCTCTGCTAATCTTTATGTGCAGCACAAAAGCTTTGTTTCAGCACTAGATTCTACTTCAATCCCAAAATCAGTACATGAAGCTTTGAAAGATGGGAACTGGGCTCAAGCCATGCAAGAGGAGATGAATGCGTTGGAGAAAAATAAAACATGGGAGGTTATTGATAGACTCAACGGAAAGAAAGCAGTAGGGTGCAGATGGGTTTATGCCCTGAAATATAATTCTGATGGCACTCTTGAGAGATACAAGGCTCGATTAGTCGCCAAAGGTTACACTCAAACCTATGGCATTGATTATGAAGAAACCTTTTCTCTAGTTGCAAAGATGAATACAGTGAGAATCTTGTTGTCCCTTGCTGCCCATTACAATTGGGATATAAATCAATTTGATGTGAAAAATGTTTTCCTCAATGGTAAGTTAGAAGAAGAAGTCTACATGGAAATCCCGCCTGGTTTTGATTCTGTGAAGGGGGAAAATAAAGTTTGTCGATTAAAAAAGGCCTTGTGTGGATTGAAACAGTCACCTCGTGCTTGGTTTGGAAGGTTTACTAAGGTTATGATGACCTTAGGATATAGACAGAGTCAAGGAGATCACACTCTTTTCTTCAATCACTTCCAAAATGGGAAGCTTACTGTGCTCCTTGTATATGTTGATGATATTATTATCACAGGTCATTTTGTGGAGAGACAGATTCTGCAGACACGACTTGCCTCTGAGTTCGAAGTCAAAGACCTTGGAAAACTGAGATATTTCCTAGGGATAGAAGTAGCTCATTCAAGCATAGGAATTTTTATCAGTCAGAGGAAATATGTTTTGGATCTTCTCAAAGAAGCAGGGAAGCTCGGGTGTAAACCCTCTAATACTCCTATTGAGCAGAATCACAAGATAGGCTTTGAAGAGGAGAATCCTCCAGTTGATAAAGGACAATATCAACGGCTAGTTGGAAAATTGATATATCTGGCTCATACTAGGCCAAACCTAGCTTATGTTGTTAGTGTTGTCAGTTAGTTTATGCACGATCCAAAGGAGAAACACATGCAGGCAGTAGAGAGAATTCTTCAGTATCTTAAAGCTACTCCTGGTAAAGGATTGTTATTCCGACGTGATGGTAATCTCTCTTTAGAAGTCTACACTGATGCTGATTATGCTGGATCTGTGACTGACCGTCGTTCTACCACTAGTTATTGCATGTTTCTTTGCGGTAACTTGGTGACATGGAGAAGTAAGAAACAAGATGTGGTTGTCAGATCAAGTGCAGAAGCTGAATTTCGAGCTATGGCTCAAGGCATTTTGTGAGTTACTGTGGCTGAAAATTGTACTTGATGATCTCAAAATAAAATGTGAGGGACCTATGAAGCTGCTATGTGATAATAAGTCCGCTATTTGTATAGCTCATAATCCAGTTCAACATGATTGGACTAAACATATTGAGGTCGACCGTCATTTCATCAAAGAGAAACTTGATAGCGGGTTGATTACCATTCCATACATTCCCACTGGGCGTCAATTAGCTGATCTATTGACAAAGGGACTTCCTTCAGACAGATTTCAAGAACTTACTAGCAAGCTGAGAATGATAAATATCTATTTCTCAGCTTGAGGGGGAGTGTTGTAAATATTAGGTATTTTATTATTATTAGTATTTGTTGTATTGGACCAAGCCTATTAGGTCAAGAATTAGGTTTTTTAGTCTCTATAAATAGAGACCTCTTTGTATCAGATTAATACACAATTCAATAATATTTTAAATACCCTTTTCTTTCAAGTATTCTTAACATAACCCCACGCAGCATCTCACTTTCCTTGTCTAAAGAATTAGTACAAAGGAGCACATATGTATAATCTATGCCACATGTAAGTAATTTAGAGAGTTGAACTATATGAACATTTGGAAAGCATCCAAAACAGTAGCCAACTAGAGTTGTTTTGTGGTCCCAATTGGGTATTTAATTTAAACAACCAATTGAACTCAAAAGTTTAAGCTAATTGCTAAGAAGCTACGTTGGGGTTGAAGAGCAGTGACAATTGAACTTATGACCACCGAATCACATAGGCTCTAATATTATATAAATAATCAATTCAATATAAAAGTTTAAACTGACTATATTAATTAACTAAGTTATATTTTTGAACAAATTAAATAGGCAATAAAGGATGTTAGAAGAGTTGCTTACCAAGATGAAAGCCTTGATGTTCTCTCCGGTGAATACTATCTCAGTGTTCTCGTCTTCTTTTATTTCCAACAAAATCTCAAGTAGATCCTTAAATTCAGCACCTTCACCCTCTTCTTTCCTTTTCTTCCTTTCCCTTTCATGCTCCTCTATCACCCTCTCCATCATGGTATCAAACCTGTCATGAATCTCTTTAAGCCTTTTCTTCATTCCCTGCAAATCAAAATTCTTACATAACCAAACAAAGTCTGAAACATTAAACTTCCCTGCAAGCTCTGCAGCGTCCATCACCATCTTTCTAATGTCTTCAACATCATTATCATTTTCAGAACACGTTTGGTTCATAGTCATTCTTGATATAATACTATTTGTGAGAATTAAGAGTTCGCCACCAACATCAACAGCCTCACCAGCTTCCCCTTTCTTCTGCAAAAGTCTCAAAAATCTGAGAGTCTCTTGTTGCCTCAAAGGGAGGAGTTTATCAAGGGTTCGGCCACCAAGAAGCTCAGATATGCAAATTTTCTTCATGAATTTCCAATAACTTCCATAAGGTGCAAAAACGAAGCCTTTGGAGCCATATGATAAGTAATGAACTGCAGCACTTCTAAAGCGGTTTGAGAAGCATGTTTCATGGGTTTTGAGGAACTCCTTGGCGATTTCTGGATTTGAAACTACAATGCAAGGGACAGAGCCTAGGAAAAGTTGCATTATGGGTCCATAGCGAGTTGAGAGATTGTGAAAACTTTTGTAAGGTAATTTTGAGATAAGGTGAAGGTGTCCAATGATAGGTAGTGCCGGTGGACTTGGTGGACGATGACCCTTGTTCTGATTTCTTGTGAATATGGCTCGAACCAGAATGGTTGAGACTAGCCAAACAAAGAAAAGTTGGACATAGTCTTGAAATTCAGCCATATCTGAAAATTTTGGATGAAATTGTAAAATATGCTGGTTACAATTTATACAATCTTTACCTTGGGAGGGCAATAATAGGAAACTTACCAGTGCTAATTAACTGGGGGAAGATAATGCAATTAATGAGAGGAGGTAAAGACAGAGATTTAATAAATAGATATATCCACCGCTAAATTAAATAAGTTGCAATAGTTGTTGAAGGAATTTAAGTCACCGCTTTTGAATTTGTTTTTTTTAATGGAGAAGTCAAAGCATTTGATGATGTTTTGAATGTATGATTTTTTTCAGCGAAGGAAGTCCAGGCATTTAATGGAACGTTTCATTAAAAACAGAGATTTTATAAATGTTCGACAGCTCTAAGCACTCCAAGACGTTTAATTTTTTTAAATAAGATTTTGGATAATGATGTTTTAATTAGCGTTATGTTAGAAAAACATAATATAAAATTATTAATTTTTCTTTATCAAATAATTTAAATTTTTGAGTTAAAATGATGATTTATATGGTCTCAGAACCTCAATGATCACAGGGGCGGAGCTAGGGGGAGGCTAGCATGGGCGGCCGCCCCCCTCCACACTAAAAGAAATAAAAAAATTAATGTGGTTGAAGGTTAGATGTGGTACTGTTGTCTATGAAGCACCAACAATTCAAAAATCCTGACGTGTCGTGTCCAATACTTCCCGACACTCTCGGACACTCCCCGACACTTCAACACGCGTTATAGAAATTCAAAAAAAGGTTCAAAGGTTGCGTTGCATTGAGATTTTAGTTTCAACTATTAGATTCATTGGATTACGATTATCATTTTTCTGCATTATTTGTTTCTTTGCAGTATTTTTATTTATTTATTTTAAAAACATTTGCATTTTCTGCATTATTTGTTTCTTTGCAACCAAGTTTCTCTTTTTATTTATTTATTTTAAAAAAACTATATATAAAATCATTGTTTTAGTTAATGTTAATGTTGAATGAAGGCACTCTTTTTTTTAATTATTGTTTTAAACTACTTTTTATGTTTGTTGGACCCGACCAAATATAATATTTTTTCAGTCTTTGAAATGTTGTTAAATGTTAATATTTAGGTAAGAAATTACTTGAACAAGTTCCATAAAAAAATGACGTTAATAGGTTAAGAAAATATTGATATTATATAAAACAAAAATTTAATTTTTGTCCCCCCTCCTCTCCAATCCTGGCTTCGCCACTGAATGATCATGTTATTATAAATTATCTTCTTAATGTCGCAATCTATTTATAAATAATTAAATATTATGAGATAAGTGATTTTAAATATTATTCATCTTTCAGGTCTAATAAATTCTTGTAAGATGGGTATATTAGAAAAATATAATGTAGAGTAAATATCATTTTTGGTCCTCAGCAAATTTCACGATGCTCACTTTAGTCCCTAGCAAATAAAAAGGCTCTCTGTGGTCCTTAAGATATTCAAAATGGAATCATTTAGTTGAAATTGTGATCCCTCACAAATTCTAAAAAGACCCACATTAGTCCCTCAAAAGGACTAAAATGGGTCAACTTTGAATTTCTTAGGGATCACGAATAACCTTTTTATTTTCTAGGGAATAAAGCGGGTATCGTGAAAATTGCTAAGGAATGAAAAAGGTATTTACTCTATAATATAAGTGATGGTGGCACGCACATGTGAGGGTTATTATGCTAGTAGAAAGGAATGCTGGGAATTATGATATATGCATATTATGGTAATGGATCATAATGAAATAATAACAGAGAAGCAACATGATGATATGCTCATTCCACCCATAACCCATATGATGCACATGAAAACGTCACATTATATGACAATCTCTAAAATGACTGAAGACAATTTAAATAATACTTTTGTTATACAACAAGGATGAAATTCTCTGAATAACCTCTATGGTAGCAGCTGTTGGAATTTGTATAGAAAATCTATTGGTTATGAATAAGAAGTGACACATTGGACAACTAGCAAGAGGTGAGAGAGCTTATAACCTCGCATCTCACACTCCTAAATTACCCATTAGGGCACTACACTTTTGTGGAGGGAAGAAGAGCTAGGTGGGCTTAGGTCCACCACAAGCGTGCTGCCGTCCGGGCGGCTCGGCTGAAAAAAAAAATTTATTTTTTAATATTTTGTCCAAAATGCCCCTGTACTTATCTGTTGCTTCCCTCCAGTTTCTTTAAACCCAAATGTTTCTTCCCGCCGGTTTTTCCCATTCACGGCAGTTCGCTGCTGACGGCGGTTCATCGTGATCGGTCAATATCTATAAATAGACTCTGACCCCTTCATAAATTTGATCTAATTTTCTGCACTGTTATTCTGCCAGATTTTTTCCTCCATCTAGTTTGCATATTTCTTTCCATCCTACGATGTAATCCCTCTGACATATTGTTGTGTTCGTTTGGACTGTTGACTGGTAGTGCCACCACTCCTCAGGCGCAATCCGTTATATCTTGGGAGACACTTGTCCATCAACCTTTGGCATCAGTAAGGGGGTAACTTGTCTTAAGGAGACACATTCTATGGGCTCAAATTTTTCATTATTCTGCATACATTCATCATTCTGTTCCATTATCTGACATATTGTAAGTCTATTTTAATTTCCTTTATTACACTGTGTTTGATAATTCCGATTATTATCTCATTTGTTCTATACATGGGTTCAAACCTCCTAGTGATTTAATATCACCACTGTCGTCTAAATAACAATCTTAAGACAAGTTGGTGTTTTGAACCTGTGATCAGTATATTCTATTTACTGTTTTATATACTCCTTTTTATTTACTTTGTGATTACTGTATTAATTTATGTGATTATAGTATTAATCTGTGTGATTAATTTTCGGATTCTGTTTGTGTAACAGAAATGGCTACTGCAAGTGCAAACACTGCCAATCTTACTGCCTCTGTTCCAATGCATGCTGACAAACCTGAAAAACTGAATGGGATAAATTTCAAGCGTTGGCAACAGAAGATGTTGTTCTATTTGACAACACTAAGTTTGGAACGTTTCCTCAAGGAAGATGCTCCTAAGTTGGATGAGGGAGAACAACCTGACAAAGAAAAGGTTGCTGCCATTGATGCATGGAAGCATTCTGACTCCCTTTGCCAAAACTACATTCTCAATGGTCTAGACAACACACTATAATATGTGTATAGTGCCCTGAAAACCAGTAAGGAACTATGGGATAGTCTGGACAATAAGTATAAAACTGAGGATGTTGCCTTAAAGAAATTCATAGTTGGCAGATTCTTGGACTTCAATATGCAATACTCTGAATCTGTTGTGAGTCAAGTTGAAGAACTTCAAGTGATTGTGCATGAAATCCATGTAGAAGGAATGTCTCTTAGTGAGTCTTTCCAAGTTGCTAATTTCATAGAAAAATTACCAAATTCTTTGAAAGATTTCAAGAATTAGCTCAAGCATAAGTGCAAGGAATTGTCACTTGAAGATCTGATTATGAGATTGAGGATAGAGAAAGATAATAAGATTTCTGATAAGAGGAATGGCAACAATCCTATGGTCTCCAAGGCTAATGTGGTTGAAGAGGGATCAAAGTCAAAGAAGTGAAAATATTCTGAAGATGGAAATGCTAATCAAGGAAAGGGCAAAAAGTTCAAAGGCAACTGTTACAACTATGGGAATCCTGGCCACCGTGCAAGGGACTATAAGAAGGAATAAAAGAAAGATCAGAGGAAGCCGCAAAAATTCAATAAGAAGAAAAAGACCACTCAAGCCAACATGGTTGATATTGCTGATAAGGTTGAAGAACTGAATCTGGCAACGGTGGTGATGGAGTGCAATCTGGTGAGAGATACTAAGGAATGGTGGGTGAACACTAGTGCCACTAGACATGTCTGTTCAAACAAGTGGATGTTCTCCTCCTATACTCCTACTAATAATGATGAGAAGCTTTATATAGGAAATTTATCTACTTCAAAAGTTGAAGGTGTGGGGAAAGTGTTAGTACATAGGTGTCCTAGAGATAATCTGAGAGTCAGATGGACCCATGTACTAGTAAAAATGAGGCTATTGTAGCTTTAAGACAATATAAAAGTGAAGTTGAAAATCAACTTAACAAGAAAATTAAAATAGTAAGGAGCAATCGTGGGGGGGGGGGGGAATATGATGGCCCATTCGAGGAATCCTATATAGAGTCTAGTATTAACATCAGAAAATTGCTCCGTATTCACCGCAATCAAATGGGATTGCAGAAAGGAAAAATTGAACGTTGAAAAAAATGATGAACGTTATGATAATCACATTTGGTTTACCACAGAACTTGTGAGGGGAAGCACAGGGATTGACTATATGAAGTTTAAAGATAACATAGGGGATCCGTTAACCATAGGGATTCTTAGAGTGTTGGTTGAGAATTTGTCGACAGAAATTGGTTTAAGGCCTATCAATTGTTGATTATTTGTAAAGGTCAACGATTCAAGTCGCCTAGACCATCGATTGATCAAGTATAGCCGATAGGTTTCACTAGAGAAGGTTCAAAGGTAACTATACCTATCTCGATGCAATTGTTTCTCGTTGAGGAAATCACATTTTGTATTCATATTCTTATGCATTCAGTCACGATGAATTGGCTTCTTATCCATGTGGGGGATTGTTGGAATATGTATCTGCATCCTATAGGTTATGAATAAAAAGTGGGTTGAGGAAGGAAAGAAAGAAGGAAGTTGACAGAGTGTGAGGGTTATAAGAAGTCTCACATTGGACAACTAGTAAGAGGTGGAAAGGTATATAAGCTCCCACCTCACACTGCTAGAATGCCCCTTGGGGCACTACACATTTTGTGGAGGAGAAAGGAGTTAGGTAGTCTTTGGTCCACCACATACACAGGCGTCTCCGCCGCCGTCTGTCCGTCCAGCTCGGCTCGTTATTAAATTTATTTTTTATTTTTTTTGTCCAAGGCGATTTTTCCCTTTCGGTTTTGATTTAAAACCGAACCGACATGTTCAATCAATATTCCTTCGGGCTGTTGACTGATAGTGCCATCATTCTTCAGACAAAATCTGTTTTATCCTTGGAGACAAGTGTTCATGAACCTTTGGCATCAGTGAGGGAACAAATTGTCTTAAGAAGACACTTTCTGTGGGCTCGAACTTTCCATTGTTCTACATACTTCCTTCATTTTTTTCTCTATACCGACATACTGTGAGTCTGTTCTTTATTTTTTTCATTGCACTGTGTTTATATTAATAATTTCATTTGCTTCATATACGAGTTCAAATCTCTTAGTGATTTTATTTGTCACCCACTGTCTTTTAAACAACACAACTAGCATTAAAAAAACCTAAAAAAAAATTGTTTTTCATTATTATCCTCGTATATTCTGATTTGACAAAGCAAACATGAGCATAAATCAAAATGGAGAAGATCAATTAATCAAAGAAAGAAAGATGGAACTCTATAAACCTGGATTGTTAGAGATTTGATGAGATCTGAAAGCTTGTGGGGGAAAAAGGATTGACAAAGGTGCTTGGTTTCAATTCCATAGTAAGGAAGTTGCTAGGGTTTGTTAGAGCACAAAATAGGGGAAATGGAAAAGAAATTCTTGGAAGGAGGGTTTGGGCTTCGTTCTTTAAGCATGTATGTGAAGGAGTATTTTTTAGTTGCTGGTAGCCTCTTTAACTGAGTTTGCTGCATGTAACACAAATGTAGGTAAGTAAAGGTGCCTAATCGTCGGATATTTTCTAATGATTATACAAGTCAAAACTTTACTTTGATTTATCGATTATTTTATTTTAATTTATTATTTTATTACATAGTGGTTTTATAAATAAAAATATGAAATGTTTGATACATCAACATTTTGAGGGACGAGAAGACATAAAATGAAGTTAAATGGTTGCTTTCCTTAATTATTTATATTGATGATATTTGAGAAATGCAAGAAATGACATTATGAAATTTATTATATGTTTATATTTTAGAGATTAAGTATTTGAAAGGAATTACATTATCTTTAAATCTAAGTGTATTTTGGTAAAAATTAGGCTAGTCAGAAAATTCGATGGCATAATTTAGTTTTGCATATGCCTCGATCAAGGACTTTGATTTGAGTTGTGACAGCAAAGAACTTATTATTCATTTACTTTATACGGGAGCTTAAGATTGACATGTTGTAGTTCTGTCTGAGTATACCACCCACACTTGAATATGTATATTATTTTAGTGAAGTATGAATTTTTGAATTATATGAATTTATTAGGAATGAATGTTCTTTTTTCAAATTTTCCATTTGATTTAATCAATATATTATTTTAGTAAATGATTAATTTATGTTACATATACAAATTGATTTGAGGTTTGAGTATTTCTCATATTTATCATTTGAATAAAATGTTAATTTATATGTTTCCTAGTCTCGCTTGTTGTATTCACTCGTTGATTTGTCTTATAACTCAAATCGAATTATATGTTTTTGCAAGAAAAGACAGAGTTATCTTCCAATTTGACTCCTCTAGATTGAGGGAGTTTGTTTGGTTATTACTGGTGAACCTATCATTCTTGCTGGCGATGTTTATACTTTAATTTGTTTAAAAGTCTTAAGGTTATTATTATTAAGTAATAATGGAGAAAATGTTCATATTTGGCTTTGAGCCTTCTTTATATAGCAATGGTATGACTTGGTTGCGCCACCTTAGTATGGCGGCATTCATTTTCCATGGTGGGTTAAGAAGCCTCATTAGCCTATTTCGTTTGCGAGATGCCTATTGCAAACAATTTTGTGAGGGAATTTGTGACGGAAAGTAATAGCGAGAATGAAATTAACGACAAAATTTCCATAGCAATTCCGTCGCTATACAGGTTTTTTCTAGTAGTGGTGCTTGTCCTTCGATCATGGGCTCTTGAGGAGGCCGGTGGATTTTATGTCGCTGCCCATCCAGCTATGTGTCAACCGATTTATGTATACGCGGGATGAACATGTTTCCATATTCCTTTAAGTCTTTATTATTTGGCTTCTTGGACTGTTATTAGACTAGCCCTTCATCTAGCTTAGTATGGCCCCAATCAATAATCAATTATGATTTTATTTAAGATTAGGACTTGAGTTGTATGTTTTTTAATATCAAGAATTATAATTTATTATTTTTATAATTAATGATTATAAATCTTGAATAAATAGAAAATGGTTGCTGATATATCCCCCGAGCCATTTTACAAATCCTTGTTACAGCTTTAATGAATTGAATATATCCACTTGTTTATTGATTATCCGATTAATCCAATTTGAATATTGTTGGATGTTACGAAGGAAGTCTGGAGAACAAAGGTGTAGTTATGTTGCATATATGTTGCAATGTTACGAAGGTTCATGTAGCAGCTATATGTGTAACAGGTGGTGTAGTTATGTTGCATATATGTGTAACAGGTGGTGTAGTTATGTTGCATGTAACAGGTGTAGTTTTCTGGAATATTAGTAGTGGGATATTTTAGTGCTACGTGGCATTTGTGTGGCTGGAAGCTAGGAAACACGGACACGTGTTTTTTTGAAAAAAATGCGTGTCCGACACGTGTCGGACACGGACACGTTCGGACACGTTAGGACACGCGTCCGACACGCAGTTGACTTTTTGGGACACGTTGACTTGAAGGACACGCGAGTTTGACCGAATCCGATACGCAGTCAATGTATATGGACACGTTTTCGGACACGTTTTGATATTTTTTTTTAAAAATAAATAAAATTACAATTAAAAAAAAATATTTAATAAAACAAGATGTCTGAACCCTATCGTCTGATCCTCTCTCGCGCTGGAGGTTGCTGGTCTGGGTCTTCTCTTCTTCGTCGCCGGTCGTCGGTCGTCGCCGGTCTTCGTCTTCTTCTCCGGTCGTTGGTCGTCGTCTACATCCGGTAATTCTCTTTCGATTCTCTTTCGATTCTCGCCTTTTGGATTATTGTTGGGTCTAGAGAGTCTGAGGCTATGTGTGGTTTTTTCTCGTCTACATCTCCAATTGACGAATTTGATCTTTTTTCTCGTTTTTTTTTTTGAAATACCTGAATATCTTACATTTGTTAAACAAATGCCAGAACCTTATATGTTAATAAATATTTATCTGTTCATTCAGGCACCTCTATTTGGACTTGGTTTAAATTTTACACAAGCATCTTACTGTCAATTCCATATTATCTGCTTGCTCTATCTCATAATGGGATTTTGTTCTGTTTTACCTGCAATAGTTAAGTCCTTCCTAGAGTTGAATGAAGTACCGTTTTATAGTTCTTTTTAGATTATGAGTCTTCGTACTATTGCATAGTTGTTTCTCCCTTATCATGGTTGAAGTTAACTATTTTCCTGCCAGGTCGATTGTTTGCATGTTGGCGAATTTTGTTCTTATGATAAACATGTTGACACAACATCTTTTGTATAGTTTCCAATATAACGATAATATCATGCTTAACTATATTATAAACTCCAATAGAACCCAGAGAAACGAACCATAAAGCAAGTATAGGGGAAAAGGACACATTGGTTGTACTTAGGCCAAAGCACACCAAGCTCATTAATTGAGAGATATTTCAGAGACTTTGATCTCAAGTGCATTTGCTGCAGCAAATTATAAAAGGATTCATATCTTGCATTGCAATTTTTTTTATTGGAATAAATTTTTTTCTCTGTATATTAAGCTGGACTTTTGCTTTAGCAATTGTATATTAAGCTGTGAAAGAATGAAAGAAGGGTTTTGGTAAAGAGTTAGGTACTTTGCCTTATTTTTATTGGTTAACCCCTTATCTGAGGCTACTGGTAGAATCCATAACTCATGCCTCCAGGCTACTTATGTGGCATTAGATATGAATGCTATATTGCTATGTCCGTACCTTTTGGGTTATGGAGTTCTTCAAGTAAATACCATGTGTTACTGCTCCCTTGTGGAATTGTAGCTTTTTCCTACTTCTGGTTTCCAATTACAAAACAAGCTCAAGTGTGTACTACATTCTGTATTTCAATTTATAATAATCCCTGCACGGTGTGCATGGTGATAAAAGTGATATGAAACAGTATTTCTTTTATTGGGTTGGCTACATTACAAATAGCCATGTCCATAACAATAATTAAGAGTTGGCTGGAAATTCTAAAATATTCTTCATGATCATGTTCATATACATTACACCCTCTTGTGCAAACAGAATTTTGCACTTTACATTGCAATCACAGATTTTTAAAGTGCTCTGTTTTATACACTAAATCAATCTCACTAATTTTTTTTTCTGTTTGACACATTTATAGAATTACAAGATGGATCATTCGAGTTCTGCCTCTGCCAGTGCCACTGCTGCTACACTCTTGGGATGTTCTTTTATTTTTTCTTAATATTTATGTTATGAAATGTAAATATTTGATTAGTATATGAGTTATTATGAGTTGCTATATGTATTAAACGTAAATTTTTTTATATATATTAAAAATATTATTTAATATCAAAACGTGTCCCAACGTGTCCAAATATGACATTTTTTAGAATTAACGTGTCGGCGTGTCGTGTCGTGTCCCGTGTCCCGTGTCCGTGCATCGGCTGGAAGTCATTGCTAGTGAATGTAATAAAACAAATAGTGTAACCGATGGAAAACATTCATTCAGAAATATACAAATTCATTTCGTTCTTTTTTCTCTGTTTTTCCCCTCTGTTCTTTGCTTTGTTACTGATATCTCCATTAAGGGTTCGCGTCCCTTAACATTGGTGCTTTCATCTTGATGAGCTCATCTTCGTTCTTCAAGATGCAGGATGGAATTGCAACACCTTCCATTACAACACTCTTCATAAATCTTGCTGTATCCATTACAAATTTGGCAAAGTTTAGCACTGAGATGCACGCTGACTTTGCAAGATTAAGGACCGAGTTGTGCGTCGATTTCGCCAAGATGAGGGTCAATTTTGCAAAGGCTAGTTCCATAGCTCCTCTCCTTGTAACAGCTCCTTCAATTTCACAGGCCCCAAGGCCCAGAGGTCAGCGCTGCAAGGGTTCTGGGAACAAGCGTCCCTTGTCGAGGAAAGAAGTGAACCAGTCCCATTCGAAAGTTTGCAACTCGATGAAGAAGGGTTATGCGCAGATTTTGCAGATGTTGAAACCCAAATTTGGGGGGATCTTCAACGTTCCCTTGTTGTCCAATCTTGCCAAGAATGGGTATGCCAGACACATGTTTGATGAAATGCCTAGCCTAAATACAAGGTCTTGATCCATGATGCTATCTGACGCCTTGTTTTATTGGGACCCTGGAGGATTTCTTCTCATTCACAATGACCTTCTGTTTCTTCCTTTTCTTTGTGTCGTTGACGTCGTAGTTCCTCGCTGCCAGATTGATATTGTTAAGGCAGTAATGGGATTGACAAATGCTGAAATTGAAAGAGGTTACGCAATGGATGTGGTTGCGTCTCGCCAAGAACTACTAATGAATGTTTGGGATAAGTTTCTTTTTGAGCCAAAGTATACTGGTAACCTGAGGGAAATGATTTTCTCTAAATCTTCCCTTCATATTCTTATTCCTTGGCCATAGCTGTCGGTTGCTCTATGCCGCCTTCAAGGGGTTGGAGAATCAAAGCTTGTGTTGGATATTGGACGAACAAGTCTTCAGCATGAAGACGCCAAACCATATACATATGATCTCGTTCTTAAGAAAGGAAGTCGTGTTGATGGTGCAGAGCTTTGTCCTAAACCTGTAAGTGTTGGCTTAATAGCAGTTTCCTTTACAATGTTTCATTTTACTTGTGACCCAGGAGGATTTTTGGGTGTTACCGGTTTGGGGGTTTTGGCCACTGTAAGCAAGTCTTTTTATGTTTTTAATAACCATGAACCCCTTTGGAGGAATCTTGTATTGGATAATTCTTTTGGTAGGTTTCGATACAATGGATCATGGAAATCTAGTTATGTTGCTTCTTGTTACCCTTCCTTTGATATCTCGAGTAGTGTTCTTCAAAG
Source organism: Gastrolobium bilobum (assembly GCF_033153095.1). Classification (NCBI taxonomy): domain Eukaryota; kingdom Viridiplantae; phylum Streptophyta; class Magnoliopsida; order Fabales; family Fabaceae; genus Gastrolobium; species Gastrolobium bilobum. The sequence goes on along the minus strand of NW_026895140.1, from coordinate 105,399 downwards.
TTTCAAGGTTAGAGACTTTTATTCTTATTATCTTTTTAAGAGTGGATTCTGTGATAATTTTGAAATGAGGCCTGAATGGTTGGAGAGGGACAATTTTAAAGGGTGGACCTTGAAGTTTGTGATACCCAATGCACAGTTTGTGTTAAAAGTTCCTTCAAATGTCATGCTACACAGCCTTGCTCTTCCACAGGCACTTGAAGATGAATATGGAGGATGGGTCAGTCGTAACATCATAAGAGATTTCACAGACTATGCGGATGTTTGTTTTAAAGAATTTGGTGATCGAGTCTTATATTGGACTACTGTGAACGAGCCCAATGTGTTTGCCACTGATCAGGGAAATTCCCCACTTCAAAGATTTTCTTCCCTATTTGGCACTACAAATAGAACTAAGGGCCACTCAACATCAGAACCTTACTTGGCAGTTCATCATATTTTGTTATTGCATTTTTTAGCTGTGAGATTGTGCAGAAGAAAGTATAGGGCCGAACATGGATTTGTTGGTATCTCTGTCAATGTGTCTGGGTTCCTTCCTCTAACAAATATAGAGGGAAACAATGAAGCAACTCAAGGAGCCCGTGATTTTGTAGTTGGTTGGATTATGGATCCATTGTTCCATGGAGACTCTCCCAATTCCATGAAGACAAATGCAGACAATATCGATGCCCTGAAGACAAAACTGAGAGATTACTCTGCAGACATGGTTGCACAGCTACTCTTTGCTAGTGGTTGCCCTGGCCTTGAGATGATAAATACATCTTGTTGTACTAGCATCACTGATAGTACATTAATGTCCTTGTCTAAATGTTCAAATTTGAAGACACTTGAAAATTGTGGATGTCTTGTTACATCTCTTGGTCTGGCCGCAATTGCTATGAATTGCAAACAACCAAGACGTCTGAACATAAAGAAGTGCTACAACTTTGATGATAGTGGAATGCTGCCACTAGCTCATTTTTCCCAAAATCTAAGACAAATAAATTTGTCACATAGCTCGGTTATATATATGGGGCTTCTATCACTTGCTAGTATCAATGGCCTTCAAAGCTTTACCATGCTTCACTTACAGGGCTTTTTGCTAGGAGGATTGGCTGCAACCTTATTAGCATGTGGAGGGCTAACAACAGCGAAGCTCCATCTTTCACTAAGATCTCTGTTACCTGAGATGCTTATCAGACATGTAGAAGTCCATGGCTGTGTATTTGAATGGAGAGATAAAGTCTTTCAGAAAAAAAAAAAATATGCAGCCTATGTAAAATGATTTCTAGTTCTTTTCTTTTCATTAGGACCTTGAGGACAAGGTCCATTTTTTAGGGGAAAGCAATGTTACGAAGGAAGTCTGGAGAGCAAAGGTGTAGTTATGTTGCATATATGTTGTAATGTTACGAAGGTTCATGTAGCAGCTATATGTGTAACAGGTGGTGTAGTTATGTTGCATGTAACAGGTGTAGATTTCTGGAATATTAGTAGTGAGATATTTTAGTGCTACGTGGCATTTGTGTGGCTGGAAGTCATTGCTAGTGAATGTAATAAAACCAATAGTGTAACTGATGGAAAACATTCATTCAGAAATATACAAATTCATTTCGTTCTTTTTTCTCTGTTTTTCCCCTCTGTTCTTTGCTTTGTTATTGATATCTCCATCAGGGGGCGTTTGGTTGAGGAAATTTTTTTGGAATAGTAGGAAAATGAGATAGATAGAGAAATGATTGGAAAGATAGATAAAGTGAGATATCTAGAAAAATGTAAAAAAAAGTTGTTTGGTGGGGAAAAACTTTACTGGGAAAATTATGTAACTTTATGAAATCAACAGTGCATTAAAAGCCAGATAACCGGTTTTCCGAAAAATCCCACCTTCAAATTGGGTTTCTAAACAGTGCGGATATCTATGTTTCTCATAAATCCAGACAAATTGGATAGATGGGTTTTTGGTGAAAAACTTTGAAACAAACATGGTGTTTCTAAAAGCCATACTTGAGAAAGATAGATATCCCCTAAAAAGCTTTCAACCAAACATCACCTTAAAGGTTCGCGTCCCTTAACATTTGTGCTTTGTTACTTATCATAGAGGATGGCTCTTCCAAGACTATTTTCTTCATTCTCATGGCTCGAAGTCAATACCTCTAATTAAGCCATACAAATACTTGAAACAATGATTGTTGGTAAAAAATTTAAAATATGAGTACTACAGATAAATATCTTTATAGTGAAAATTCAATTGTGGCCTAGTTTTATATTTTATACTACTAGATCCGCAATTGCTGCTAGTGTCAATTCAATCATATTTATTTTGGATGCATCTGCAAATCAAATCAACAAGTTGGGAAAGCATGGTTGAATTTGAATGTCTTCATTATCATTTCATTTGAATATCACTATCTTAATTCAAATTAAAATAATAAAAAAACACGAAATCTCGAGAGAAAAAAATATAGTATCATGATTAAAAAAAATGTAACGTAATGCATAGGCCGAAGATCGTAAATATTAATAAAATATGGTAAGCAAGTTCTTAAAGATAGCTACTAGCCAAACAGATTTTGTTTCGGCTTTAACGTTTCTAAATTGAATATAAATAAGTTATCTACATTCGTTTTCAAAACGACGTCGTTTTGGTTTAAAAAATTAAAAACTTATAATAAAAACACTATTATAATCCTGAAATAAATTATAAATACAAAAGACCTTGATTTTTGCTTCTAAACGACGTCGTTTTGAGTTCAATGTAGATAAGTTATCTACAATGACTGTGTACCGTTGGGATCTATAAGCCCACTATGTTCCCTTTAGGGATGGAGTCACTGTATGGGTGATACCTCTAGCGAAAGTAAAGACCAGGCTAGAAGTATCGTTCCAAATATTAAGCATGCTAATAACAATGGAAGATTCGGTGTGTGTATGGTGTAACTCAAAGTAAATGGGCAGATTAACGATACGTGAGGTCTTTTCTTTGTGTCAAGGGGGCTATTTATAGGGGAAGGTGCTATGAACCTTCTGAGGGTTGATGAGGAAAGGGTCAACTCTCCTTGGAATACGCCAGGGGTGGCAGACGATAGACGGTGCTGGGCGTGGCAGGCGCTGCTATGATAGCAGTGGCGCGCCCCCCAGTGTCTGGCGGTGTCAGTGTGTAAAAAAGGGTAGTTTCCTCTTGTGGCAACTGGGGCGATCATCTTTGGGGGTTGGGGTCCCAAGATAGGACATTTTTGTGTTTCCCCTAGGGAGTGTCGTCGCTTTGGAGGTTGGGGAGCTGACTGTTGGTAGGGTTGACGTGAAAGGGGGGTTGAGGTAGGCTGACGTGGAAGAGGGGTTGAGATTCGGCTCAGACCTTTAGGCTGCCGCGTTGTTGGGCCTATCTAGAACAGACTGTAAAAAAAGTGAACCCTTCGTTAATATACATTATAAGGAATCCAGTTGCTTTAAATTTTGAAAGGAACCTTAGTGAGAAAGCTTTAAAATAAAATTAAAGTTCAATAAACACTAAACCCCAAATTCTTCCCTAATAATCAACACCTCATAAATCATTTGATATTAAAGAAATAACATTCCAATTTCAAAACAATAATAAGTAACATCCAAAATAATTCAAATTCATTTACAAAAAAATAAAAAATAATTCAAATTCAATTATAACATAGGATACCACAACCCCAGGACTTGTGCACAGCTTGACACAGTTGTAACCCGTGAACTTAGTCATATCCTCTGCCTTACCAATTTAATTTTTTTTACCGACCCTAATTATCATTTTAAGATGAGTCGGTCCCAAGGTATATATTCTCAGAAGTTTTAATTTTTTGAGCTGACTATGAGATTAATCTTGAACCGGGACTTAATCACAGTTAAAATTCATTGTCCCTCTCTAAAGATGTATTTGGTGTGAATCTAACTCAGATTCTTTCTTTTCCTTTCTTCTTTGAATATAAATAAATTATCATTATGACGTGGAAATTAATATCAAAGTTTTATTGTTAACAATATAATTGGACCAGCCAATAGGAAGGAATAATGAACAATTTATTTTCTACACTTGGTGCAGCATCAACATCCAATTTAGGTAATGCCACTGGCATTTATTTACAAACAGAAACGTCTACTTCAGTAAGCAGATAGACATAACCCACAAGTTTCATTTTCTTTCTCTCACAAGACAACTATACCTTATAAATTATAACCATCATATTTTACGCTCTATTCCAAAAAAAATCAGATATGGCTGAATTTCAAGACTATGTCATACTTTTCTTGGTTTGTCTAGTCTCCACTATTCTGGTTCGAGCCATATTCACAAAAAAGAAGAACAAGGGTCATCGTCCACCAAGTCCACCAGCACTACCTATCATCGGAAACCTTCACCTTATTTCTCAATTACCTCACCAAAGTTTTCACAAGCTCTCAACTCGCTATGGACCCATAATGCAAATTTTCCTTGGCTCTGTACCTTGTGTAGTAGTTTCAAATCCAGAAATCGCCAAAGAGTTTCTTAAAACACATGAAACTTGCTTCTCTAACCGTTTTACAAATTATGCAGTTCACTATTTATCATATGGCTGTAAAGGTTTCTTATTTGCCCCTTATGGAAACTATTGGAAGTTCATGAAGAAAATTTGCATGTCTGAGCTTCTTGGTGGCCGAAACCTTGATAAACTTCTTCCTCTGAGACAACAAGAGACTCTGAGATTTTTGAGACTTTTGCAGAAGAAAGGGGAAGCTGGTGAGGGTGTTGATGTTGGTGGAGAGCTCTTGACACTGGCGAACAGTATTATATCAAGAATGACTATGAGCCAAACGAGTTCTGAAAGTGATAATGACGTTGAAGAGATTAGAAAGATGGTGATAGACACTGCAGAGCTTGCAGGGAAGTTTAATGTTTCAGACTTTATTTGGTTCTGTAAGAATTTTGATTTGCATGGAATGAAGAAGAGGCTTAAAGAGATTCATGACAGGTTTGATACCATGATGGAGAAGGTGATAGAGGAGCATGAAAAGGAAAGGAAGAGAAGGAAAGAAGGTGGTGAATATGCTGAATTTAGGGATCTACTTGACATTTTGTTGGAAATACATGAAGATGAAAGCACTGAGATAAAGTTTACCAGAGAAAACATCAAGGCTTTCATCTTGGTAAGCAAGTTTTCTAACATCCACTATTGCGTGTTTTTTTTTTGTTTTTTTTTGGGTAGACTGTTGCGTGCTTATTTTGTTCACATGTATACCTGATTTCTCTACCCATTTAACGCAAGAAAACAAGCCCAGTTGGATACTATTTTCGATTCTGCTTCTTAGTACTTTACTTTTTTCCCTTAGTTGTTTTTTCTAAAAGTTATTTTAGATAACTTATCTAATATTCGCTAAAATGACATTATTTTGGGGCAGAAATCATAGTGTATTTATAATTTTAATATATTTCAGAGTTATAATAGTTTTTATCATTCTAAGTTTTAAATTTTTCAATCTCAAAACGATGTCGTTTCGATGAACACAAGACAAAATTATCTAAAGTAACATTAGATATTTTTCCCCTTATTATTATTATTAGTATTATTATTTTATTAGTATTATTATTATTATTATTATTATTATTATATATTTCTCCAGTTACTGGAGATAAAATTATTTCTAGTGAACCCAAACGACGTCGTTCTAGGATTGGAAGATTAAAAAATTATAATGACAAAACTAATAAAATCCTGTAATGAATTAGAATTATAAAAATACCTTGATTTTCGTCAAAAAAGACATCATTTTGTGCTTACCGTAGATAACATATCTCCATTGACTGGAGAAATACTTTACCTATATATATATATATATATATATATATATATATATATATATATATAGAGGCAGGATATTCTTACACCGGTGTAAGAGTTAGAAGTCTTACACCCAATCTTGACCATTGATCCACTTGTATCCAATGGCTCATAATACTAAAAAATTAGAGCCCTTAGATATAACTGGGATCATTGGACAAGATTGAGAGTGTAACTTACACTGGTGTAAAATGATCCTGACCCATATATATATATATATATATATATATATATATATATATATATATATATATATATATATAGAGAGAGAGAGAGAGAGAGGGGTATATATCGGGCAAAATTATTTGATATTGGTGTAAAACTAAAAAATTTGATACCAAATTTTAACTGTTAATTTATGTGAATTTAACGGTTATAATTTGTTGGGTCACACTTATAAATTAATTATTAACTTTCAAAAAATTATCACCGTCAAATTAACAAAAATCAACAGTTAAGATTTGATGTCAAACTTTTTAATTTTATATCGTATCAAATGATCTCGTCCATATATATATATATATATATATATATATATATATATATATACATACATATACATAGAGAGAGAGAGAGAGAAATATTTCTCCGGCAACTTGAAGATAAGTTTATCTCCCGCAACCCCAAAATTATGTTGTTTTGTTTATTTATTTTTATATTAATTGATTCATCTTTGAATATTTATGATTTCCTTTTTCTCTCTCTTCCTTTATCACCATTGATCCATCTTTGCAAGGTTATAATTTAGTAGCTAGAGATAAAATTATCTCAAGCAGCTAGAGAAACGATATGCCCATATATATATATGTGTGTGTATATATAGGCAGGATCATTTGACACCAGTGTCAAATTTAAAATTTGACATCTCATCTCACACCATTAGATTAAAAAAGATCAACGACTCTGATTTGTAAGCATGATTCCCCACATTTAATGTTGTCATCCTTTGTATGGTTATGATTCACCGCATTTAATGCTTTCAAATATATATATATGACAAGTATTTGATTTGCTGCACGTACAGCAGCTGCAGAAATATAAACTCCATATATAGAATAAATCTTTGGTGTTACTGTTGCACCAAGATTCAGTGCATCCCACCAATGAGAACATTGCATATCATAGGAGAGAGAAAACATTTGGCAGAGAAAAGAAAATTTTAACTGACATGTAATATTTCTATTGGTGGGATGTACTGAATCTTTGGTGCAGCAGTATCACCAAAGATTTATTCTATATATGGAGTTTATATTTCTGCAGCTGCTGTACGTGCAGCAATCAAATACTTGCCATATATATATTTGAAAGCATTAAATGCGGTGAATCATAACCATACAAGGATGACAACATTAAATGTGGAGAATCATAACCATACACTTGTCGTTGTTGTACGTAGAGCGGCTGCAGAAATGATTTTACTATATATATATATATATATATATATATATATATATATATAGGGAAGGAATCATTTGACTCCAGAGTAAGACTTATATATACATATAAGTCTTACTCTTCATCCTAGCCGTTGATTTCTGTCAATCCAACGGCTATAATTTAGGGAGTTATATTAATTATTTAATTATTAATTACACTATAAATGACAACCGTTGATTTCCGTCCATCAACGGCTGAGATTGAGAGTAAGACTTACAAATCTTACTCTGGAGTCAAAAGAACCCTCCCCATATATATATACATATATATACATATATATATATATATATATATATATATATATATATATAATTCTCTTTTATTTTTTACTTGCTGCAATGGACCGAATGTATATTATACTATTCACAAATTTTTTTAAATCAATGCAAAGGAGCTGCAACAAAGTTAACATTTTATCTTTCTTTCTTTTTTTATTACTAAAAGTAACCTATAATTCCAATTTTGAAATACGGTATGCAGGACATATTTATGGCAGGAACAGACACATCTGCTATAACAACTGAATGGGCTCTAGCTGAGTTAATCAACAACCCGCATGTGATGGAGAAAGCAAGACAAGAGATCGATTCAGTAACAGGAAAGATTAGATTAATAAAAGAATCAGATCTTGTCAACCTTCCTTACTTGCAAGCTATAGTAAAAGAAACATTAAGGATTCACCCAACAGCCCCATTTATAGGGAGAGAATCATCAGAAAGCTGTATCGTTTGTGGTTATGAGATTCCAGCAAAAACTTCGTTAATTGTTAATTTGTGGTCTATGGGGAGAGACCCCAACCTGTGGAAGGACCCACTAGAGTTCAGGCCAGAGAGGTTTATTAGTGAAGAGAATCAATTAGATGTGAGGGGACAAAATTTCCAACTAATGCCATTTGGGACAGGAAGAAGGATGTGTCCTGGTACCTCATTAGCACTTCAGGTTGTACCCACTACCCTTGCTGCAATGATTCAATGTTTTGAATGGAAGGTTGATGGCACCGTTAACATGGAAGAGAAACCTGCCATGACACTTCCAAGGTCTTATCCTTTGGTTTGTGTCCCTGTGCCTCGCTTTAATTGTGTTCCTTCTACTGTTTAGGCAATTGAGGAAATGTTGGAATGTGTAATTTATACTCTTGATATTGTCACCATTAATTAGTCCAATATTGCTGCAGCTTTCACTATTTAAGATTTGAAAATAAGTAATCATGTCTTCATAAAATATACTTGTGTTTGATTCATGCATGTAATGTTTTGCACTTCAGGGGAGATAACTTACAAGTAACTTTTGTCCAATTTTTAGTTTTCGTTTATCTATTGATTACTTGACTTCTAGTACTTTTACATAGATGGATTTTCAGAGATGATTGGTGGGTTGTTAACATCACTTATCGATTTGCCAATATTAATATTTAATTAATTGCATGTTAGTTTATTTTTTTTATTTTTTTTGGTAGGTTATGGTAGTTTATTTTAGTATATTTTAAAACAACTAATCAAGTGATACTATATGTGGGCCGGATCAGCAAAAATTAGACAAAAGAAACAACTGAATGCCCAATAAGTTAAGGAAATAGGTCGAAAATCAAGATTCAAATTTTTTGTATTTTCTTTATCTGTGTTTAGTCTTTCTGATTGATTTTGTTGCCTGAAACTAAAATGACAACTCGTTTATATTACTCTGGTACTATGGGCATGTTTGGTGTATAGTATAGGATAAGGTCTGATTGAATTTTAACACTATCCAGCGTTTGGCACGGTATTGTATAAAATAATATATTGTATAAGATAATATCATCTAGTATTTGGTAATGCACTGTATAATACTATATATGATAAGAATAAATATTTTTGATAAAAATAGCCTTTAATAAAAAAATTATATAATTCTTCAAAAAATGTCATATGATATTAATTTTTATAAAAATTTATTGATCATTGTATTCCAAATATAAATTAATTTTTATAAAAATAAAAATATTCAATATTTTAGAAATTAATATATTAAAAAATTAATTTATTTTAATAGATTAATATTAAAATAATATATTAATTTTTGAGAATTACATTCGTCAACGATGTTAATACATCAATTTCTTATTAGGCCTTATCCTTCACCCTTAGGCCGGATTAAGTTAATATCGTTTTGATGTATTAAGGGATTATGCTGTATAAGCTTATACTATACGATGGTCACACCAAATAACTGAAAATGTCATAACATATAGTATAAGCTTATACTATCATGCCTTATACGATAAACCAAACATGCCCGGTATACTAAAGCTTAACCACATTTCTCTATTATATATTTTCTTTACGCAACGATGCTCAAAATATTCAATTTTTTATTTTTTTTTCAAAGAAGAAGCAATTAGCAACTAAAGAAACAATAGAGGCATGTGCCATTGGGATCACAATGCTATATTGTCAAGGCACTTTTCTACCAAAAGGACGGCATGCATGAATATGAAATTTCTAATTTTTTTTATTTTTTATTTTTTTCTCTGTATTCTAGAGAGCGCGCCTAATTAAGATTTTTTATAGCCAAAATAGAGAACAATAGAGAAAAGCTTCAATTACTCAATGGCAATTTGAGCATCCCCAAAACTCCAAAAAAGTTGTACTGATGGAAAAGGAATGAGGATTCAGATTCATTTTCAATTAAGCCCATAATTATATGTCATATATATAATTCATTTTCAATTCAGATTCAGATACATTATTGCAGTTGCTGTACGTGCAGCAATCAAATACTTGTCATATATACTTCAAAACATTAAATGCAGAGAATCATAATCATACAAAGGATGAAAGCATTAAATGTGATGAATCATAACCATACATCTGTCGTTACTGTACGTAAAACGGCTGCAGAAAGGATTTTACCATATATATATATATATATATATATATATATATATAGTCACACACACACAAGGGATGTTATATTTATAAACTCTTCGTTTACGACCTCTTACAACTAAATCTCAACCGTTGATTTTCGTTAATCTTACAGTTATAATTTATTGAGTCACACTTGAATAGGTACATAAACGAATAGAATCAACACCCGAAAAAGAGAAATTCCAGAGACTGTGCTAGTATGAGACAGTACAATTGAGGAAAGCTTATAAGAATCAATTGGTACTGTCTATACTAACAAGATGCATCTATTTTTCGGTAGTCCGGAACAGAAGAACTCCATAGTTAAACGTGTTAACTTAGAGAAATTATGGGATGGGTGACCTCCAGGGGAGTTTTTCCGAGAAGTATGTGAATGAGGACAAAACACATTGAAAATCTCGTGTTAGTTTGTGGGGATAGTCATTGATCCTTACAAGTTGTCAGGTGTTACAAGTGGTTTCAGAGCAGGGCTTCTCTCCTAGTACGATATGGTTCAAGGACGAACTAGGAGGAAGCTAGTGGGCATGTACCATCCCAATGGCTAGCAAGGGCAGAGAGTGATCACTGGTGTAAAAGAGGCACAAATAATAAGCGGCTCATGCCAAATCTTGCAGCTGGAGGTACATGAATGAATCGAATCAACACCTGAAAGAGAGGAATTCCAGAGACTGTGCTGGTATGAGACGGTACAGTTAGGGATAACTTATAAGAATTAATTGGTACTACCTATATTAACAAGATGCATCTACTTTTTAGTAGCCCAGAACGGAAGAAATCCATAGTTAAGCATGCTTAACTTGGAGCAATTCTAGGATGGATGATCTCTTGAAAAGTTTTCTTAGGATGTGTGGGTGAGGACAAAAGATATTGAAAAGTCTCATGTTAATTTGTGGGAATAGTCATTGATCCTTGAAGCGGCTGGATATTACATAGAGAAAGGAATGGGGCCCACCTTGAAACTATATATCACTTAAGAGTTGTTAGTGTTGGAATTAATTTTTAAATTAATTATTTTCTTGAAGAAGAAGAGTGTTCGTTTAGCACTCTATAATTTTGATACATGTTTTTATTTAATCGTCCGCAAAAGATTATAAAAGTCATAACTTTCTGGCTCTATATATATATATATATATATTTGCCATAGCCACGAATTTGTTATATTGAAATTGAATTCAAAATAAATATAAATGCCAATAATTGAATTCAATGTACGATTGCAAAACACATGTTTTAGATATATCCCTTAGAATGAGAACTTTGGGACAAGTCTTTTCCGTGGTTGAAAAGTCAAACACATGATATACTGTGTAATTGATATGTTGTTGTTCAAATAGTAAATTGTTATATGTGAATTAGTTGAGAGACAAATAATGTTAATAAGGCTCAATTCAGAGGGAGACTATCATGACCCTTTGAGGAGTTATGCTTGGAGTGTGCTATTATACTGCAAAAGATTGACTCTTATGCATTGCAATCCAATGGAATTTCTGAAAGGAAGAACTACACATTAAAAGAAATGATGAATGTCATGCTATTGTCATATGGTTTATTATCAGAATTATGGGGAAGCCGTTCTAATGGCTAACTATATTATCAATAGAGTATCCTACAAGAAGACAATGAACATCCCCTATGAAATATGGAAAGGTAGACAGTCTCTCTTGAATTATCTTAAAGTTTGGAGGTGTTTGAAAAGGGTTAAGATCAGACCAAAGATAACGAACTGTGTTCATTAGATATGCACATAATAATAGGGCATATCGATGTGATACAAATTGAATCATCTACTATGTGTACACACTTAGTGGGGGTGTTATGTCTAGGAAATCATGCAAGAAAGCATGTATTACAAGGTCGGCCATGGAAGCAAAAAAACTTATTGCCTCGGATAGAGTTATTGGGGTAGCCAAGTGGCTTTGTGACTTCCTTGAAGGTATTTCGAATTGGTTGAAATCAGTGTTTGCTATGTGCATCTATTGTGATCGTAAGGTAGCAGTCGAAATCGTAAGGAGTGTTATATATAATAGTAAGTCTCAATATATATTGGAAACATGATACCGTGAGGCAATTACTCTCTAGTGGTATTATTACGAATCCATCAATAAATGTGTAACTAGGGAGTTGATGCGTAGTTTGTAGAAATGAATGAGTTTAAGGCCATTAGAATATTAATAATAGCGGGCACTCTACCTAGAAGAGTGGAGATCCCACGAACTAGGTTCAAATTGAAAACCAATTGATGATTGACATATAAACAATGTGGAGTTTTTCAAAAATCATACTCATTCATATACAAGGAAGTGCATAAGTAAAAGGTAAGCAAGTAGGACTTTAATGATTTTTTATTTTGATGTGTTCAGACGATGTATGTTGTGATGGACTGCCAGAATCAACTATGTGGATGTGAAGTGATGGCCGCTTCTATGAGAATATTACAAGGTCGTATTCTCTAACGCACCCACAGAATCAGGAAGTGTCCTTAGCCAAAATGGACAGAAATAGAGGACCAACTTTGTTCGAGGAACAATTGTCTGTTTCCTATTGTCTTGGTTTACACACAAGGTCGACGATTATAAGGCATCGATTCCACCGATTGACCGAGTACATCCGATAGGTCTCACTAGGGACAGTTATAAGGCATTGTGTCCACCAATCCCGATGCATTTGTTTCTCATTGATCAATCGCACATTGCATTGTTTCTTGGCTGCTAAGTTCCGTAGGGGACTTCGTGAGGATATTGCTGGTTACCTAGCTGGTTCTGCTTCTTGAGACTTTGGGATACTGGTACAGCAGTGTCGGGATATTGAGGACTTCTACAGCTCGAGTAAGGCCCAGAGGGCCAAGGTTGCTGAGGCGTCGAAGGTAGCTGGTAGTTCCACTTCTTGGAGAGACAGGAAGTTTGGAAACAAGAGCAAGGGAAAAATGTTGGCGGCTCGGCAAGCACCGAATCAGTTTAAGAGGACTTCTGCTCAGGGGAGTGCAGCGAGACCTCCTGCTCCCAAGTGTTCGGGATGTGGGAAGACTCATTTTGGGTCGTGTTCTACCGGCCAGTTGATTTGCTTTCAGTGTGGCAAGGAGGGCCACTTCTCTAGAGATTTTCTGTCGTCGACGGCGAGAGCTACTGCAGTGCAGGCAGTGCCATTTCAGATGATTCCCCTTCCACCTACTTCGGCACCGGCAGTGCCACCGTCTACTGGCCGTGTTTATACCCTGGATCGTCAGCAGTCGGATCGAGCTCCGAACCTTGTCAGAGGTACTGTTACTATTGGTGCATCATCTGTTGATGTCTTGTTTGACTCTGGGGTTACGCATTCCTTTGTTGCAACCCCGATTGCTGTGGGGCTTGAGTTGCCCATGTCTTTGCTTTCTCCACCGTTGCGGGTGACCACCGCCACCGGAGAAAAGTGTGATTCTACCACTGTACATCGAGATATCTGTTTCAGTGGGGTGGGCGGGAGTATTGGGTAGATCTGATAGGATTGTCGATGGCTAACTTGGAGGTTATTTTAGGCATGGATTGGTTGTCCAGGAACTGTGCACTGATTGAATGTTGTGCCAAGCGTGTGGTGATGTCTCCGTGTGATTCCACAGCTAGTTCCTCGTCATACATTTCTTTGCTGCAGGCTAGGAGAGCCTTGAGAGCTGGGGCATGTGGATATGTCATATTGGGAGGTTTGGTGAGTGGGACACAGGAGGATATCACTGGCATTCCTGTGGTGAGGGAATTCCTCGAGGTGTTTCCTGAGGAGATTCCTGAGTTTCCGCCACAGAGGGAGATAGAGTTCTCCATTGATCTGTTGCCTAGTGTGGGGCCTATTTCATTAGCTCCATACCGGATGTCGCCACCGGAGCTGGCAGAGCTGAAGAAACATATTAAGGATCTTTCAGCGAAAGATTTCATTCGACCGAGTGTGTCTCCTTAGGGAGCACCGGTCATCTTTGTGAAGAAGAAGGACGGGACAATGCGATTGTGCACCGACTACAGGCAGCTGAACAAGGTGACGATCAAGAACAAGTATCCCCTTCCTCGGATTGATGATCTGTTGGATCAGCTCAGGGGTGCGCGTGTATTCAAAGATTGATCTCCGGTCCGGATACCATCAGATTCGGGTGAAGCCGGAGGATGTCCTTAAGACCGCATTTCGTTCGAGATACGGTCATTTTGAGTATTTGGTGATTCCGTTTGGACTCACCAATGCACCTATTGTGTTCATGGATTACATGAACAGGATTTTCCAGCCATACCTGGATCAGTTTGTGATCGTCTTCATTGATGATATTTTGATTTACTCCAAGACGGAGGAGGAGCATATGGAGCATCTGAGAATTGTTCTGCAAGTGCTGAAGAAGAAGAAGCTGTATGCGAAGCCTTCCAAATGTGAGTTTTGGCTCAAGTCTGTGAAGTTTCTTGGGCATGTTATTTCTGCGGAAGAAGTTGCAGTGGATTCGAACAAGATTGAGGCCGTACTGGATTGGGAGAGGCCCAAGACAGTTACGGAAGTGAGGAGCTTTCTGGGTTTGACAGGTTACTATCGGAGGTTCATCAAAGGTTTCTCCACGATGGTTCTCCCTTTGACTCGTTTTACCCGGAAGGAGACTCCATTTGTGTGGACTCACAAGTGTGAGGTTTGTTTTCAGGAGTTGAAGGAGAGACTGACTACTGCACTTGTGTTGGTCCTTCCTGATCCTGCGCTTGAGATTGAGCTTTACACTGACGCCTCCGGGAAGGGGCTAGGTTGTGTGTTGATGCAGTTGGGCAAAGTGATTACCTATGCTTCGAGGCAGCTGAAGCCTCATGAGGAGAACTACCATACTCATGACTTGGAGTTGGTTGCTATTGTGTTCGCTTTCAAGATTTGGAGGCATTATCTTTTTGGTTTGAAGTTTGTGGTGTTCAGTGACCACAAGAGTTTGAAGTATCTTTTCGACCAGAAAGAGTTGAACATGAGGCAGAGAAGATGGATGGAGTTCATAAAGGATTACGACTTTGAGTTGAAGTACCATCCTGGCAAGGCCAATGTGGTAGCTAATGATCTGAGCCGGAAACCCAGGAGCTCATCCAGTTTATTACTTGGTAACTTTGATGTGATTGAGAAGTTCCGAATCCTGGTAGCGACCTCTCCGCGTGAGGGTGTACTTCTCGAGCTGGAAGCAGCGGATGTTGTGAATGAGCTGTTAGAAAGGATCAAAGAGGCACAAGTTCAGAGAGAGTGTCTGGATTATGTGAAGAACCAAGACGGTGTGTCTTGGAATGAAGATGGACTTCTTTTGTTTCAGCAGAGGATCGTGGTTCCTCGAGGTCTGTTGATCGATGAGGTTATGGCAGAAGCCCATAAGGGCCAGTTTTCTATCCACACTGGTGCTACTAAGATGTACCAAAACCTGAAGAAGAACTTCTGGTGGCCAGGCATGAAGAAAGATGTTGTTGTCTTTGTATCCAAGTGTTTGGTTTGCCAGAATGTGAAGATTGAACATCAGAGACCGTCTGGTGGACTTCAACCTCTTGAAGTACCACAGTGGAAGTGGGAAGGTATTTCCATGGACTTCGTGGTGGGATTGCCGAAGACTCAGGCGGGTTGTGACTCTATCTGGGTCATTGTGGACAGACTGACGAAGTCTGCCCATTTTCTTCCAGTGAAGGTGAGCTTCACTACAGAGCAGTTGGCCAAGCTTTATGTTCGCGAGATTGTGAGGCTTCATGGGGGTGCCCGAGAGTATCATCAGTGATAGGGACCCGAAGTTCACATCTCGATTCTGGGTGGCGCTGCAGGAGGCTTTTGGTACACAGTTGAGATTGAGTACCACCTATCACCCTCAGACTGATGGACAGACTGAGAGGACCATCCAGACCTTGGAGGACATGTTGCGGGCTTGCACGTTGGAGCAGGGCTCGACATGGGATAGGTACCTTCAGTTGGTTGAATTTTCTTACAACAACAGCTTTCATGCTAGCCTGGGCATGGCGCCCTACGAAGCACTGTATGGTAGGAGGTGTCAGACTCCTATCTGTTGGACTGAGGTTGGAGATAAGGAACTTTTTGGCTTGGACTTCGTCCAAGATACCACCCAGCAGATCCAGATGATCAGAGAAAAGTTGAAGCAGGCGCAGAATCGCCAGAAGAGCTACTATGATGTCAAGCATCGTCCACTGGAGTTCAGTGAGGGTGAGCACGTGTTTGTGAGACTTTCACCAGTCACCGGTGTTGGTCGGGCACTCGGAGTGAGGAAGCTGAGCCCGCGATATATTGGGCCATACCAGATTCTTGGTAGAGTAGGACCTATTGCCTACCGGCTTGCCTTGCCTTTAACTTGGTCAACATCCACGACATGTTTCACGTGTCTCAGCTTCGGAAGTACATAGCAGATCCTTCGCACGTGGTGCAACCTGATGATGTGGAGGTTCAGGAGAACCTGAAGACTCCCGTCGGACCACTCAAGATTCTCGATCGTGGCGAGAAGCAGCTGAGGAGCAAGATCATTCTGATGGTCAAAGTGCAGTGGACCGGAAGAACTCCTGAGGAGTGTACTTGGGAGCGTGAGGACGAGCTTCTCTGGCAGTACCCCGAGTTTCGAGATAGGTATGTTTCTGATTTTGAGGACAAAATCCTAAAAAGGTGGGGTGAATGTAAGAACCCTTACCGTTAATTAAGAAAATTAATTAATTATATATGAGAATTAGGAAATAATTCCATAATTGACCCTAATAATTATTAAGAGGCTTTAATAATTATGATAAATGATTAAGAATGTTGAAAGTCGCTTTTCGGAAGAAAAGTGCAGATACCGGTTCTGTAAGTCGGTATAAATGCGTACCAAAAAAGTATCTCATAAAATTATAATAAGTGCATGATAATTCCTAGAATAATATATAGGACTTGTAAAACGAGTTTCAAGTTAAAATAATGAGAACTGGTGCCAGAAACTGATACTGGCTATGAAAAGCGCGTACCGGAAAGGTGCTCCGAAAAATATAATAAAAATATGAAGATTCTTGTAAAATTGAGTAGGTTAAGAATCCTGAGTTTGAGGTTAAAATGCTAAGCGTAGAAATTAAAGTTAATACTGTGTGTTTATTGGTTAATTGGCTATAAATACTCTTGTGTTGGGCACAAAACCCTAGAAACATGATTTTTCTTACGTGGCTTTTGTGGAGGCTGACCAGAAACACTGCTCTTTGGCTTTCTTCTTCTTTTCATGAGGTTCACGGCCATTTCCTTCTTGATTCATCATATTTTCTCTTGTAAACACTTGAGTGAGTGAGTGTCTTGTGAGTGTGAAGGGTGATCTTGGGGGGGAGTGTTCAGCCACTGTTGTGAGTAGTTTTGAGGCTGACTTTGGTTGGTTTGGTTGTGGGAGCTTTTGTGTTGGCACTTTGTGTTTCATGGAGCCTTTTGTTGTTCAAAGGATCAATCTTTCATCTCATTTTCGTGCACCTTGAGGGATAGCACCATTGCATCTGTTTAGTGAGTTCCAAGAGCACCCTTTTGCTGAGTTTGAGCTTTGGGTGAGTTGCCTAACCTTTGTTCTTAAGTTTTAATGCTTAAAAGAGGTGTCTTTGCATGTAAATGAGTTAAGCAAGTAACCAACTGTCTTATGAACCTAAATGGACCTTAAGAGACATGTTTAAGCTTCTGGAAGTGTTAAAAATGGAACCTTGGAAGGATATCTTCGCGAAATGCAGAAACTGCATTCTGTCGCGAAATATCTGGATATTTGATCGTGAAATATCCGGATATTGTTATCCGGATATTTCCAGAGAGATATCCGGATATTGGATATCCGTATATGCCCCCGACGAATATTCAGATATTCTGGGTTTTCGATGAACAGGAAGGTACTGTTCATACAGAGGTCTATTATGGGTTTGTGGACCTTAGTGTGTTGAAGTGGTACTTCTGTAATAACTTATCTAAATCAGAATCAAATGATTAAGGGCTTATGGCTTGTGAGAAGCCTTAAGACGTAAATCGTAAAAGGAAAACGTAGTCTTTATGTTTATGCTTATGAGCTTTGAATGTTGATATGCTTGCTGGTCCTAAATCAGATTGTGATCTGTTGTGTGTTGGACTTGAGCTGTGTGGACTCTTGGCATTGGATAATGAGCTTGCAAGGTAAGCTTTCGTGTCCTCGGTTTAGCCATGTTGTGGTTCTACCATGTCCCATGGGGGTATGGTTATATGCATGTTGTGTTACATGCTTTTGATGTTTTGGAAATGCTGTTGAGCTGTTATATGCTAGTGCCTTTATGATATGCATGTGGTGTTCCACCTATACGGTAAGCCTGAGTATGTAGTACATACAATATGGTGAGGCTGTGGGTGAGGTGCAAGCGGTGTTCCTTGTACTATCTGTAGGTAATAAACATATTCATGCATTTCTCTGGCCAGTAGAATAGTTATAAGACACATGTCATGAATATCTGTTGCACTGCATTGAATTTTGGAACTTATGTTGAATTACTGCTTTTAGAACTTATATTGCACATGTAAGTGAGCTTAGGGTGGAAGATCCTTGAGGACCCCTTGTCTTACTGAGATTTCTGGTTTAGAGATCTCACCCCACGTTTGGGGAATGCTTATTTCAGGTTCAGGTAATGCAGGGGTTGAGACCTCTAGTAGCAGGAGGCCAGAGCTTAGCTGATAGATGTTACATGCTTATGTTGCTTATGCTAGTTATGCTTGTAGCTAGTATGCTTGTAGCTTCTTTTATGATTATGGATTTATCTTGTTGAGACGCTGTTGTTATGATGTTGCTTGGGTGAGCATGGGGATTGTCCATGCCACATAGACTTGGTTATGTCTTGTTTCATTTGGAGTTATAATAATGTATCAGGATATTGTCCCGACTACGCGTGTAGATCCGTGATTTTAGATACTCACTTTATCTATGTTATAAGGTATTTCAGTTAGATGTTTAGTTGCAATTTACATACAGGCGATATTTTATGAAATTGATTAAGTAATCAACTTGGCTAAGTATAATGACGTCATAATTGATAAGAAAAAGATATTCCGTATTTTTAATTAAGCGCAGCTTAATACGATAGTATGATAACATTACCGGGTATACACGGGGTGTTACAGTGAGCCTCTGACATCACCTCCTCTGTCAACGGACCCCTAGGTACTACAATCCTGTACTGAAATAATAACAATCCCTGCTTGTTCCAAGACAAACCGTCTTAGTTCTTTACATAATCAAGGCATTCTCTTTGCACTTGCGCCTCTTAATTAACCATAAAATAATTCAGTCACCGCAATCGACAAAAAACATTAAACAGAGGAATAGAAGAAAAGGATGCCTCTCTTGAAAAGCCTTAGAAATTATATCATCAAGGCTTGAGAAATTACAGCACCTGTACAAGTGAGTGTCTATCAGTTGCACCATAAATTGGTGAAAAAAATATGAGATTAAACACCTCACTGCTCCAAATGAACCAAATACCAGCTATACCCCCAACAGAGCATAGTAATAGTTTAGATAATAAATGAATCAGATGGAGAAAACGGGTCTAATTCAATAGAGCTAATGAAAGAAAAAGTGATGGAACTTCTTTACATGCAAGAAGCTCAACAATGACCTAAATGTATGCCATAACAAGAATTAAAAAAAATAAAAAAAATCACTCATTAAACCCAAAAAGAATTAAAAAAAATGAAAGGACAATTTAATTCCTATCATCTAAATTTTTCACCAAGTGTTAGGCATCACTCAATAAGTTCCCAATCATCTTCAGATGTTGTGCAAACTGCCTAGAGTTTTTCTTATGCATCCGTGCAGTGCTTGCAGCATATACAATTATCTCAATCAATCATACAACATCTATGCCATTCAACTACTGACACATTGTCATTTCCTCATTTTTAAAAATTGTATCTTAATCATTTTTCTTTCATCATAAAATTGGGATAATGATAATAATAATGACAAAAAAAAAATTAGTTATTTTACTTCAATTAAGCAAATAACATTGACGTCTTAAGCTTTTGATAGTGCATTAAGTTGATCCATTCTACATAGGCCAACAAAAAAATCATACCAATCGAAGATTTTAGGGCAGATCAAGCCTTCCACATAAAAATGTTTCTCAGAGATTGTATTGCCATCCAAGATCTTGGATACTCAGAGACAGAGGCACTTCAAGATATAAAATGAAATTAAATCAAGGCCAACAGATGATCAAGATGAGTTAAAATGTAGGGTGTAAAAGTTATGAATCAAACTTTAAAGCAATGCTTTTAAAACAATGATGATCGAGCACAAACAAAATTCAAAATCAAACAAATCCAACAATTGAAAACATAATAATCACGATCAGCAGCAATAAGAATCAGAATATGTGTGAATGAATGAAATAAGAAACACAAAATTGATAAATTCAGATTCGATGGTACAATCACTTGTGTCCGCATAATGGAATCATGAAAGGAAGGAGCGAGTATGTGTGATAGAGAGAGAGAGAGAAAAAAAGAGAGCTTAACCAACAAAAAAAGAACACAAGCAGCAAAATTGCGATCTTGAAAATAATTGTGAAGGAAATTCTTATACAGAGCAAGAATGGCATAACTGCAAGAAGAGAAGCGCTGAAGATGCGAGCAGCAAGAGATTTCACCCTTAATAGCTTTTTAACCTCGGTTGCAAAAATCAACCTTCTCATACTTCTACAAATTCACTCTGAGGCGAGTTTGTGAACCACCATAATAAATCCACCACCATATCCAAGATTTGGCGTAGTTAACACCTCAAAGGTGTTTTGTAAATTATGTTTTAAAAACTAAAATTTAAAAGTTGTTTTTAAATTTTTTTTCACAAAATAGTAAGTATCAAACATGTTTTTTTGTTTTTTGTTTTTAAAATTTAAAAACAATTTTGTAAAATCGAAATAAAACAGGCCCGTATATATTATGTTTTGTGTTTTTGAAATTGATTTTGAAATATGACTTCATTAGAAGACTGTATGGTAACAAAAATATATGTTAAGCCTTGATGCACTAAAACTTTTTTTATAGGTAGAGAACCTATTATTGATTTATTGCACCTTAGAAACCTGGCATTGTTATGCCTATATTTACAAGTGGGAAACTTGATATTGTTATCACACTACATTGCAAGTTGGGAACCTGTGATGGAAATGTTGCAATTCTATCTTAGTACACTCCACTTGAACGATACATTATTTTAGTAATATAAGGATTTTTGTTCTATATATAATTATAGATAAGTTGATTTAGATTGGATATTTTTTTTTTTCAACTTTAATGTTTGATTACAACAACATATTACTTTGAATAGTATTAGATTTTAATATATTTATATATTTTTTTGCGCAAACATTCATATGAGAGTTTATTAAATTTGCCATTTAATTGAATATTAATTGTTTATGTTGTCATATCCCGCCAATTATGGATTTATTATTTACTCATTAAGTAGCATTGCAACTCACCCTAATCTTAATTATATATTTTTTGAAATATAGTCACAAAGTTAACTTCTAATTCCACACCTTCGGTTTGGTCGTGTGAGCCTTTTTGGTTACCGGTGATGAGCCCGACACATTGTTTCATACTGAGAAGATTTATATTTTTTTAGAAGACTTATAATTTATATTCTAGAGTTGCTCGATTATTTCTACATGCAGGTTAATTGTTAATTTGACAAATCTAAGTGTAATTTGATAAGAATTAGGCTAGTCGGGAAAACCGATGGCATAATTTAGTTTTGCATATTCCTCGATCAAGGACTCTGATTTGAGTCGTGATAGCGAGGAACTTATTATTCATTTATTTTATACGGGAGCTTGAGATTGACATGTTGTAGTTTTGGCTGAGTATACCACACTTTAATACGTATATTATTTTAGTGAAGTATGAATTTTTGAATTATATGAATTTATTGGGAATGAATGTTCGCTTTTCAAATTTGCCATTTGATATATTATTTTAATAAATGATTAATTTATGTTACATATACAAATTGATTAGAGGTTTGAGTATTTCTCATATTTATCATTTGAATAAAATGTTAATTTATATGTTTCCTAGTCTCGCTTGCTGTATTCACTCGTTGACTTGTATTGTAACTCGAATCGAATTATATGTTTTTGCCAGAAAAGTTAGAGTTATCTTCCAATTTGACTCCTCTAGATTGAGGGAGCTTGTTTGGTTATTATTGGTGAAACTGTCACATCATTCATGAGAGCAAGGTTTATATTTTAATTTGTTTAAAAGCCTTATAGGTTATTATTAGTACTAGAGATGCTTCATTGTTTCTACAAGCAGATTAATTCTAAATTTGATAAACCTAAGTGTATTCTAATAGAAATTAGGCTTGCCAAGCTAATAGATGATGTGATTAAGTTTAGCATGTGTGGCCATCACAGACCTTGACGTGGGTCATGTATTGTTTCTTGATTTATTTATAATTTGATCCGTCCAAAGAAAGTTGGGCCTAATCACACATAGTTGAGTCTGATTCACTTAGAGTCTGAAGTGAGTCTGCAACGGGATCTATTTGGTTGTGATGCAATATAATCCTGCAGGATGGTTGTGTTGATGGTAGAGATTTTTGCTTGACTAAGACATTGCTTGACTAAGACAGATAGGGGAGGGTACTTGCAATGCACTTTGACGATTAAGTTGGTGTTTGATTAATAAGCTTAAGTAATAATGGAAAAAATGATCGTAGAATTTTGGGCCTTCTTTATATAGCAATGAAATGACTTGGTTGTGTCACCTTAGCAGGGTAGCATTCATTCCTATTGGCTGGTTAAGAAGGCCTCAACAGCATATTCCGTTTGTAGGATACCTATGGTAGCCAGAGCCTAGTGCTTGTCCTTCAGTCATTTGCTCTTGAGAAGACCCATGTATTTTGTGTCGTTGCCCATCCATCGTGCGCACGCGAGACGAATGCATTTTCTTACTCCTTTAATATTTATTATTAGTCTCTTATACTGTTATTGGACTGGATGCTTCATCTCACTTAGTATGAGTCCAGATCCATAATCAATTAGGATTTTATTTATAATTAAGACTTGATTTGTATGTTTTCAATATCAAGAATTATAATTTATTATTTTTATAATTAATGATTATAAATCTTGAATATATAGAAAATGGTTGTTGATATATCCCTCTAGCCATTTTACAGATCCTTGTTGACATTCAATGAAATTTTTAAAAAACTGAGTACTACCATAAATATCTTTAGAGTGACAAATCAATTGCCGCCTACTTTTATATTTTATAGCACTGGATCCGCATGCTGCTAGTGTCAAGTCAATCATATTTATTTTGGGAAAGCATGGTTGAGTTTGAATGCCTTCATTATCATTTGACTTGAATATCACTATCTTAACTCAAATTAAAATAATAATAAAAAAGCAAATCCCGAGATAGAAAAATATAGTATCATGATTAAAAAATGTAACGTAATGCATATGCCGAAGATCGTAAATATTAATAAAAGGGTAAAGTGTGTGTCATTTTAAAAGATGTAAAATTCTGTCATTTTAAGAGAGAGAAAGAGATAGATAAATGAGGAGAGAGAGTTGACAAAAAAAAATAAAGGTGTGAGTCTCACCTCTTTGTGAAAGTGAAATGATATAAGTTATGTCATTTAAAATGATAAACACTTTTCCCTTAATAAAATAGAGCAAGCAAGTTCTTAAAGATAGGTACTAGTCAAGCAGATTTTGTTTCATTATACATTTATTAGGAACCCAGTTGCTTTAAGTTTTGAAAGGAACCTTAGCGAGAAAGCTTTAAAATAAAAATTAAAGTTCAATAAACACTAACCCCAAATTCATCCCTAATAATCAATACCTCATAAATCATTTGATATTATAGAAAAAAAATAAATAGGGGAAGGATATACTTACCACTAAAAAAATTTACAATATTTACAACTAACATAATCACCATTGATTTTCGTTAATCTAACGGTTATCATTTTTTGGAAATTATTGGGTCGTTTTATTAATTAATTATTAATTTCTAATAAATTATAACCGTTAGATTGACAGAAATCAACGATGATTAGATTAGTTGTAAAAGTGGTAAATTTTTGATTGTAAGTATATCATGTCCCAAAGAAATAACATTCAAATTTCAAAATAATAATAAGTACCACCCAAACTAATGGAATGGTTATACTTATCATCACAAAAATTTACCACCCTTACAATTAATTTAATCACTCTTAGATTATAATTAAATCTAATGACTTACAATCAATCCTTTTAATGCTAGTTTTTTTAATCACTTAGTCTCTCTCACCTTCTCTCTAGGTTTGTCAATTTCTCCGACTGTCCCAAAAAAATAATAAACATGTTTAATAATCTAGACTATCACCATTGGCGAATTTGTCAATTTCTCCCGCAAGTTTCATTTTCTTTCTATAACAAGACAACTATACCTTATAAATAAAAACCATCATATTTTAAACTCTTTCAAAACTTTCACATATGGCTGAATTTCAAGATTATGTCACACTTTTCTTGGTTTGGCTAGTCTCCACAATTCTGGTTCGAGCCATATTCAAAAAAAATCAGAACAAGGGTAATCGTCCACCAAGTCCACCAGCACTACCTATCATTGGACACCTTCACCTTATTTCTCAATTACCTCACCAAAGTTTTCACAAGCTCTCAACTCGCTATGGACCCATAATGCAAATTTTCCTTGGCTCTGTGCCTTGTGTAGTAGTTTCAAATCCAGAAATCGCCAAGGAGTTTCTTAAAACCCATGAAACATGCTTCTCAAACCGTTTTACAAGTTATGCAGTTCACTATTTATCATATGGCTCTAAAGATTTCTTATTTGCCCCGTATGGAAACTATTGGAAGTTCATGAAGAAAATTTGCATGTCCGAGCTACTTGGTGGCCGAAACCTTGATAAACTTCTTCCATTGAGGCAACAAGAGACTCTGAGATTTTTGAGACTTTTGCAGAAGAAAGGGGAAGCTTGTGAGGGTGTTGATGTTGGTGGCGAACTCTTGACTCTGGCGAATAGAGTTATATCAAGAATGAGCATGAGCCAAACGAGTTCTGAAAATGATAATGACGTTGAAGAGATTAGAAAGATGGTGATAGACACTGCAGAGCTTGTAGGGAAGTTTAATGTGTCAGACTTTATCTGGTTCTGTAAGAATTTTGATTTGCAGGGAATGAAGAAAAGGCTTAAAGAGATTCATGACAGGTTTGATACCATGATGGAGGGGGTGATAGAGGAGCATGAAAGGGAAAGGAAGAAAAGGAAAGAAGAGGGTGAAGGTGCTGCTGAATTTAGGGATCTACTTGACATTTTGTTGGGAATACATGAAGATGAGAGCAGTGAGATAAAATTGACAAGAGAGAACATCAAGGCTTTCATCCTGGTAAGCAAGTTTTCTAACATCCATTATTGCCCTGTTTATTTTGTTCCCATGCATACCTGAGTTCTGTACCCAATTAACACAAGAAAAACAACCTCAGTTTGGCTACTATTTACGATTCTTTGGGAAAGTTCATATATTTCAACTCTAAATGGCATGCCTACATGTAGCGCAGATTATATATGTGCTCTACTTAGTACTTGTTGCTTGACCCTAGTAGGCTTTTTCTGCACTGAATTTCTTTAACAAGATAGGGAAGGGAAGCGAGAGGGAGGGGGGTTTGTGTTGAGAACTACTTAGAATTCCAAGGAAAAGTTAAAAAAAAAATTAAATAAAAAAAATTAAATAAAAAATCCCATAACATTGCTTTGAATCATTTATATTCTTGTGTTTTTTTTTTAATCACTTAATTCCATATAACTTTTTTCATCCACCCCACTTTAGCACTATTAGAAACTTGACCAAATATACCTATTTTATCCTTATTAGAAGAAAAAAATAAAGTGATAAAAAAACTCAAATATTATGAAAACTTATAATACTTAATAAAAGACTAAAAGAAAAAAAAAATCAAATGTATTTAAACAAAAAAAAACAAATAGGTCAAAAAATATACACTGAATACAAAAAAATAGAAGAAAAAATTATGATAAAAAATAAAATAAAAAAATTGAACAAAAAGAAATAACAGTTATGAATTTTCAATATATTTTGTTTTTTTATCCTTATATATTTTATTCTTTTATTTAGATATGTTTGGTCTTTTTTATATCTCTATTTTATTCTCTAGCTTTTTAAAAAAAATTACAAAAGTATTTAATAAATGGGGTGGAACAAGGCTAAAAAAAAAGAGAAGAAAATAACAGTTAGGGATCTAGCTTTTCATTTAGACTATTTTTATTTTTTTAATTTTAGCTTTTTTGTCATTGTTATGATTTTTAACATATTTGGTCTTATTTTCTCTTCTATTTTTTTGTCCTTATTATATTTTTTTTATTTAGACATATTTGATCCTTTTTTTTAGTCTTTTATTAAGTATTCTAAGTTTTTATAATATTTCGTCTTATTTTTCTTTTCTTTTTTATCACTTTATTTTCTTCTTCTAATAAGAGTAAAATAGGCATATTTAGTCAAGTTTCTAATAGAGTTAAGTAGGGGGTGGATAAAATAGTCACAAGGGGTTAAGTAATTAAAAAAATATAGGGGTATAAGTGATTCAAAGCAACAGCACAAGGTTTTTTTGAACTTTTTCCAAAAAAAGAAGAAGCTATTTTTAAGTGAACTATAATTAAAAGTAATATAAATTTTAATTTAATTAAAAATATACCATTATTTTGATCATTAAGAGTCAAAGGTGAACAGTGAACTTTGAAGAAAATTTCATATCGAAAGAATTATACTATATACATATATGAGAAGTGTAATAGACCTGACATAAAGGTCCACATTCTAGAAGGCCTTAGAAGGACAAACAACTAAGAGGGATATTAAGGTAAGATTTCTTAATTATAATAATCCACCATATATCTAACATTCCACTTTGCACAGATAAACTTTATAAATAAGAGATAAAGTCTACATGTACACACACTCTCTCTTATTAGCTGTCATTGTGCATACACCTCACACCTTGATTATGCCATCTAGTATAGTGCATAATGATCTGCTTACACCCTAAGGTATATCCTTCATAAATACCCAAGAGAGCCATAGATCTAAGATAAACTCAGTAGTCTTTGACTATATATCTCTATATTTAGGATAGAACATTGACATTGTCTTTAGGGATGATAAACTTCTATCACCACTACCAACATGGTGAATACAAGAAACCAACAGCCGCCACCTTCCCACCACACCGGATAGAACAACCACTTAATGGGCCTAAACCAAGGGAGAACAGACCATCATCAAGTATGATGTCGTCCACATCAGCGAGTCGTCTCAGATTCTGCCTCCACCCCCGACTAGATCAACAAGGAAAAAGCCTGACCTAAACTTGTCCAGCAAAATCCCCCACCGATTGTAGATAACTGCATAGCATAGACTGTCATCCAAGTCGTTTTGCGACGAATAAAGGAGATGAAGAACAAATACCTCACCTAGAGTCGAATGGATGCATAGAAAATAAGTTATCTAGAGAACTGACTTATCCAACGCAACAATTCAGAGGTTGAAGGAGAACAAGGGCGAAGTAAAGGGCAGAGGGGGCCGAGACCGCGACCAAGGTAGCAACGAGGATGATGGCAGTGACCCAGGCCGAGATGAGAATCACCACTGAGAATCCACTGGATTAAGATCTTCTTGGAGCTCTCCCCTGTGAATGATTTGGCCGAAGATGTCAAGAAAACCATGGAAGCGATCAAGGCTCTGAAGCATATTGGAGTTTTCCCTAATGCTAACATAGCGAAGGGTAGCCACGACATTCGAGTAGGAAAAGGTAAAATGTGAAACTGCAGGAACAACTCCTGCAAGGGTCCTCCTATGGTGTATGGAACTGAAGGAGCTAAAGTGATGAAGGCTTTTCTGGCATTTGAAATTAACATATCCTTCCACATGCACACATGCAAAAGTATGGAAGTCAGATCTATTCCATATATTCAACAATAGTCGTTAAAGGAAAGAAATAAAAGCATCTAATATTCAAGAAGAATACAAAAAGGAGATCACAATAATCTAATGAAGAATGTAAGAAAAAGAGGGCATATGAAGAAAAGAAGAAGAAGAAGGCAAGAAATGTCCACCAACATGAAAGAAAGTAACTAAAGCTGACCAATCATGAAGCTTAATAGATGTTTTTGAGACACGTACAAGGAGCTTAAACATGTGAAAAATGAGAGATCAAAAGAGGTTCAAAAACAAATACTAATCCAAAGACACAAAAATGCTAGGATGGCCCACCACTCTTAAGAAGGACATCAGCAACACTAATTCGTACAAAAATATCATTTTCCAAACTGAGTCAAAGTAAAGCTTTGATTAAGTCTATTAGTATGGAGGTGTTATCACCGAAAGCCAACATCAAACATGCCAATAGAAAGGTTGCATTTGACTGAGAAATAACTTTATATGAAGACAATAGCTTTTTCAACCCACCTTCTATGACCAAAATATATGAGGAGCATTTTTAGCCTAATAAATCGTTGTGAATTATATTCGAAACTTTTGGTCAAGCACCATGAGTACACACAGGACCGAACTTAGGTAATGCGTCCTTCTATTTCAGTTTGCACATAACAACATGTCCTTTGGTATTATTTTGCAACAGGAGTAACACAATACATGTATTGCAACCCGCCTACAACTAACATGCATGCAAGTGCTATCCCAAGACCAATTATCTATCAGGGTCCAAAGACGTAAGAGGGATACTTGTGGCCACAATTTTGAAAAGGTAGCATAGCCCTTAAGACCAATCACACACTGGCTTAAGGCAATCTGATAGGCACATTCCGACCAAAGGAAAATTGCCTTGATATGCTTTAGCACCAGAACAGAAAAAAGGAAAATGTTGCCGCCTCACGCTAGTTAAAAAGCTCAGCCACCAACTCAAGCGCCAGATTGGAAAAAGGGCCATCACCCTCGCCTCCCACAAGTTAGGCAACTCGACCATAGAGCCAAGCCCAAAAGAAGCTCGGCTATAACTTCGGGCTCCAAGATCAAAAAGCTCGACCACCACCCTAAGCTCCAAATCAGTGCGACGACAGCCTTAGACCCCAATCCAAGATGAAGATAAAGACGAATTTGGAGAGATTGTGATCCTAACGAAAGGATTAAACCCCCAATTCGAGATAAAAATAAAGACAGTTTTGGAGAGATCATAATTCTGATGGAAGGATTACACCCCCAATCCGATGTAAAGATGAAGACATATTTAGAGACATCATAATCCTGATAAAGAATTGCACCCCAACCTAAGATAAAGATGAAGACGGATTTAGGGAGATTATGATCTTAACAAAATGACTGCACACCAATCTGAGCTGAAGATGAAGACTATAACACCCCGTGTGCACCTGGTGTATTAAACATACAATGGTATTAAGCGCAACTTGTTTAATTAGATAAACACGAAAGCAATTCACTTATTTATTTATAATCATTTAATCCACGAGGTGAATTAACTTTTTCCATTTAAACTTATGTATTGCAATAACAACATAACCGCATAAAAATAATGCATACATGTCCTGTCTGAAATAATAACAAGCTAAATCATGAGCCTACATCACGTAGTCATGACAACATCCATAAACCATGGTATATACAAATACATACCCTCTAACAATAACAACAACATTATTAATTATGGCATAGACACCCCTTATGCTCACATCAAATAATCATAATCAATATTGTCAATGTAATCATGCCTCAACAACAATATATCTCATAGCCATAATACATGCATATCATGCTAACAACTAGACTCTGGCCTCTTGCCTCGAGATGCACCAACATCATGAATATCTGCACCTGGAAAATATGCCCCACACGGGGTTAGATTTTGATAGATCTTAGTAAATTGGGATTCTCAAAGGATCACACATCCGCCAAGTTCACTTACAGTTATAAGTATGACAAAATAAAAAGATGCATTATTTTGGATATATAGTATGTAATAGCTACACACGTCTACAGCATACCACAAAACACAAGGCTTCCCCTTGTGCCCTACACTCAGACCGCAGCCTGCCAACTCATGTAGGAATATGTTATTACCACCATACTTATATATCAACACATTATGCTACCATTTATTTCCAAATACATCCCATAAGTATCAGTGGATAAATCATTTTATAAAAACACACCATGCACATAAACCAACCTCCCATAGGGTTTGGTGGAACAAACAAAGGATTAACCCTGAGAACACGAAGCTTACCTATCAATGCTAAGTATTCCAGCAAAATCTTGGGGTATAAGCAATCACTAACTCAATCACCAGCAGTATTACAATCTATTTTCACAATGTAAATATCATTAACAAACATATTCTAGCCCCTCAAGCCTAACAAGACTATATTTCATTTTTGTTTCGCGTACTGTAGGCTTTTCTCAAAGCCTCCAAGCACTTAATCATGAAGGTTCTGCCGTAAATCCATTTTACAGAGCCGTAAATCCATTTTACAGAGGCTCCTACAGTTCAATTAAGGGTCCTATACCATTAGAATAGGTTCTGTCCAGGAAAAATGACATAAAACTCGAAAACAGGGTAATATCCAGATATTTGTCCTATACATTAGAAAAATCTCATAGTTGAATAAAGCCTGAATGCTTTGAATGTGAGACTAGAGGGCACGTGTAGGAACACAACCCTCAAACTAGAATGAGGAAGAACAACAACCTTCATAGGGCGAGACCCCGACAAAATGATTCCGGAGCTCAGATTAAGGGAAAAGGCCAGAAAGTCATAAGGAAAGACAAAATATTTTAGCCTAACACAACCTCGTCACGACGCATAAAATACGAAGGGAGCATACGACTCCTAAGGCATGCCACACTACTCAGAAAGGAACACACTTAAAGGCATAATTATTGAATGGAATAAATAAGGACAAAAGATTTCAACCCACCACGCACGACCAAGGAAACCTAGTCTAAGAAAGCCAACAAAGACACAAATGCTGGAAAGTATAAAGAACAAACCAACAGAACCTGAGCATGGCGATCTAAAGAAAGATCGGCTAGTCCCAAGCAGAACCTCTGCTAAAAAGGTTGAAGATGGAATACCGGAGCAACATCTTCAGTACCTGGTTCACGAAACCCGGCACAAAAGTTCAAAGGCAGAGTTAACAATGGAATCATGAAGCACAAAAAGAAAGTCACTCAGTGCGAAGCAGGAAGTACCCGAAGAACGGAATCTAGAGCGAGGATCAATAACATTACCTGGATTCTAGAAAAAGCATCGCAACTAGAAAAAGCAAGGATAAGTCCCCGAAAAGGAGGTCAAAGAAAAGTCCCCTTCACTTTTAATATGGACCTTGGTCAGACAAGTTCGAGGGGGGAATGACCGACATGAGAAGCTAGTGCAACAGACTTGAAAAGCGACTCTAGACTCACTTGGCAAGTCCCAAACCAAAGCATCTAACATGGACCAAGACAAGATCGAATCCCAACAGCAAAGCTCGGCAAGTTTGATCTTAATCATAAGGAAAATTGTCCAAGAAGGGTTTCAACCCAGAGGAAAATTGTCGAAAAAAGAAGACAAGTCCATCATCATGAAAACGACAATTATTACATCCTAACAGCCCGGACACCAAGACTACCGAGCTGGGGGGGCAACTGTTATAAACCTGACATAAAGACCCATAAGGAAAGATTTATTAATTATGATAATCCTAGCACTAAAGCAATGGATCAAGCATTGGACCAGCATAAAGGTAGACTCTATAAATAAAGGGTAAAACCTACAGGTATAGACATACTTTCTCTCTCTCTTGGTAGCTGTCATTGTGCACACACCCCGCACCTTGGGCTTTATGTCATTATTGTTGTGCAGTGATTTACTTAACCTCAAATGTATCTCTTCCATAGATACATGAGAGAGCTCATATATCCAAGATAAACTCACTATTATTTGACTAAATATCTCTATCCCTATGATAGAACAAGATGGATATTAAATTGGTGTAAAAATATCTATATTCGATTTTAATCATTAATTTACTATATTTAATAATTCTAATGTATTAAAATTAAATACAAGTGGGATGAATGATTAAGATTGAAAGCGTAGGTTACATATATCAGATTCACCATTGACCAGTTTTTCTCTAAATTTGCACTTAATTTAATTGACAAGTGGATATTATCTATTTATTAATTTTTTAAAAACTTTGATTCAACATGTAAATAATTGCATTAACTTCCTTCACGTAGTTGACATCCTCCACAATGGACCGAATGTATAAGGGATATATTTTTCTTATGTTGTAGAAAAAAATTATCTCATGTTGTAGAAATAAAAATATAAGTGGGACTCACAGGTAAGAGGAGAGAGAAAAAAGAGTGGTGAGACTCAATCTCTTTTTGTGTGTGTAGGAGAGTTATTTATCTCATTTTACATGAGATAAAGATAACCTAAATATACTATATTGACAAATTACTTTAAGTGAGTAGTACTCCCGCCTACCATATGCAAAGGAGCTGAAGCAAAGTTAACGTTTTGTCTTGTTTTTTTTTTTTTTTTTATTACTAAAAGTAACTCATAATTCCAATTTAAAAATACGGTATGCAGGACATATTTATGGCAGGAACAGACACATCTGCTATAACCATAGAATGGGCACTAGCTGAGTTAATCAACCACCCTCATGTAATGGAGAAAGCAAGACAAGAAATCGATTCGGTAACAGGAAAGACTAGATTAATACAAGAGTCAGATCTTATCAACCTTCCTTACTTGCAAGCTATAGTTAAAGAAACATTAAGGATTCACCCTACATCCCCTTTTATAGATAGAGAATCATCAGAAAGTTGTAACGTTTGTGGTTATGAGATTCCAGCAAAGACCTGGTTATTTGTTAATTTGTGGTCTATGGGGAGAGACCCCAACCTGTGGAAGGACCCACTAGAGTTCAGGCCAGAGAGGTTTATTAGTGAAGAGAACCAAGTAGACGTGAGGGGACAACATTTCCAACTAATGCCATTTGGGACAGGAAGAAGGATGTGTCCTGGTACCTCATTAGCACTTCAGGTTGTACCCACTACCCTTGCTGCTATGATTCAGTGTTTTGAATGGAAGGTTGATGGCACCGTTAACATGGAAGAGAAACCAGCCATGACTCTTCCAAGGGCTTATCCTTTGGTTTGTGTCCCTGTACCTCGTTTTGATTGTGTTCCTTCTATTGTATAGGACTATAGGCTCTTGATCTTGTCACCGTTAGTCCAATATTGCTGCAGCTTTCACTTTTTAAAATTTGAAAATAAGTAATCATGTGTTGATAAAAATTTACTTTTGTCTGCTTCATGCATGTAATGTTTTGAAGGGAGATAACCACTACAAGTAACATTTGTCCAATTTTCAGTTTTCGTTTATTTATTGATTACTTGACTTCTAGTAATTTTAAATAGATGGATTTTAAGAGATTATTGGTGGGTTATTAACACCACCAGCATTTGACTCTATTTATATTTCATTATTTAAATGTTAATTAATTTTAGTATTTTTTTTTGTATAAGTAATTTTAGTATACTTTAAAACAAGTACTACATTAGGCATTTGTCCCTTTGATGTACAAAAGAAAACAAGTACTACAATTTTTTATTTTTTAAAAAAAAAAACCGAAATGTCAGGTGTGGAAATTTATTTTCCAGAATATCACCGTTTAAGGATCCGCCATTTCTCTATGTGGGTCCATATAAACATGTGGCGTGTTTCCTGTGGGGCCAGATCCGTTCTGACGCAAGACATGTCACTAACACGCCAACCCAGGAAACGGGTTAACGACGTGTCGGCTACGGTAGTGTGTGCATTGCATGTTTGCAGCGCATTAGCTCCTTAATGATCGAAATCGACACCCACACAGACCTAAAAACAAAAAGAGAAACGGAAGAGAGAAATTGAATTAGTAATTTATCCTAGTTCAGTTAACGTAGGTTATATATTTTCATTCAATTTATAAAGAAATATATAAGTAGGATTTAAAATTTTTTAACAATATTTATTCATGGATTTAAGCTCAAATTACTATGTAAAAAAAAATTATAATATGTCAAAGGTCTATAACAGTACTAGGCTTCTACGGGGCCAGAGTTGACTTTCTGCATGATCTCACTAACAAGAGCACTCACCAGTATGAGAAGTATAAGAGTTCTTTGACTCATTTGGGGTTTTTATCCTTTTAATTTTTCAATCTAGTATTTGATTTACATTATTTATCAATGGGATCATTAAATGACACAAGGAAGACACAACGACACTGAGTGCTGCAATCTTCCCTCTGCGTCACTCACACTTTCTTTTATTTTTTTTATTTTTTCAATTGGGTGACGTCCCTCCTTCCTTAGGACACTTATAAAATTGTGCCAAGTGACACAATCACATTAGCCCCGTTACAGTAAAATTTTGGAACGCCATAAATAATCAGTGAATCGGGCTGGTTTGTTTATTTAGCTGAGAAAGTATGCAAGCACTAGAATCGGGTAGTTTCTCTTATACTTATCTTTGTATTTAAAAACAAAAATAAAAAGAGGAGGTATTGCAAAGCTATAATTCTTGTGCAAACACAATGTGAGTTGTATGCTATTTTTTTTCTTTCCAAAGAAGTGAAATTGATTCAAACTAAAGTTTATGACACAGTTTCAAATAAAATAAAACAATAATAAGAAAAAATATTTATCTTTTTTTAAGGATTGTTATTTTAGTTAAAACTAATTTTTTTAATTTAAAATTTAAAATAAAAAAAAACCTACCACTTTTTTTGTAACATCCCACATAATTAGAAAAAATATATATAAATTGTTATGAGGATTATGGATATGATGTTAAATTCGAGTTATGTGCATCACAGGCTTTGATGTCGGATTATATAGCTATTAATATGGAATTAATACTAAGTAGGGAATTATTGAGTTTTATAATTATAGGTGAGAATTTACTAAGGCATGTGAAACTTTAGCCGAAGATGTAGGAATAAAGTAATAACGACATTTACAAAGGGTTGAGGAAATTTAAAAGACTTGGGGACTATAAAATAATGGGCTGGTCATATAATAACTAAAGTATTGGATTTAAAATTTTGGACTCACACTTCACCTATAGGTAGACGGTCCACATGGCATGTGGAGGGTTTTGGTTTAGCCCTAAATCTTGTTGTCATGATCTCATCTTAAGGATCCCTTTAGACAGTCCTTGATTGGATGGAAATCCCCACATGGCAACAAACCACACCCTTGCTTTTTCCCTCATATGTGCGCATGGAAAGGAACCTATAACAAGCTAATTGCTTGTAGCAATAGACAAACTTTAGCTACCTAGGCCTTAGCGTGCGTCCTATGGGAAGTAAGAAGTCAACATGCATGCGTTTCTATTGGCTAAAAAGACATCAACCACTTTAATCTTTTCCTTCTAGGCGCATAGGTAGGAGAGAGAAATCTGATCACATGTTCCTAAACAATCATACCCATCCTTGTTTCCCTCTTTTGTACGCCTAGGGGGGTAAAAAGCTGACCTTGCTTGTTGCTTTGTACAAAACGAACTCAGCCCCTATTTCCCTTGTATCTAGCGCTACCTTGGGCAGCAAAAATCTGATTGCTTGTTGTTCTTAACAAAACTAAATCGGCCTTTGAGTGTTAACCAAGTGGCAACCAAAAATCTTCAACCCCTTTTGCATGTGTGACACATAGGCATTAAGATGAAACTTGGATTTCCTTCCCTATCTCTCGGCCAAACACCTTTCTGATTAAGAATTCACCTTCTTACTATCTCCAACAAATAGTCTCACTTCATATGTCTGTGACTCACCAAGGCAAAAGAAAGTCTACTCAACATCCTTACACCTCTACGCATCACTGACAAGAGAAGAGAGAAAACTTCATTCTCTCAAAAAATTATTGGTAACTAGTACGGAAAACAAATCATAGTACATCCCTTCCTCTTTGCCTCCTCAAGCCATGAACACCATAGAGTGATAAACCTCAAGAAAGAATTTACGCTATATTTCCTTATCTTACTAGAACCGTGAGCTCATTGAGCCAAACCCAAGACTCTTAGCATTCCTCTTCTTTTCTTTAAGGTAAGGTGTTCATTCTTTCCACGTTCTTACACCTTTTGATTAGCATTGATGGAAACTGTTCTGTTTGCATGGAATCAAAGGCCGAAGCCTTGGAGCATAAGAGGAAACCTTCGTTGCATGCACGATTGAGCTTAGACCTTCATCTTTTCCCCCTTCTCTTTGTGCGCTCGGTCAACACCTTGAAAGGCTGAACTTGTTCTCTTGGAGCATTGGAAGGATTAAGTGCTGCTCCTTGTTTTAATCTTGGCTTAAGAGTGTACTCTATAAGGTAAACTCAGATTTAGAACCCTCTCTCCCCATCTCCGTTCGGTATTGTCTAGCATGCTTAGAGAGTTAGTTGTAATTCAGATTTCACATGAAATTAAATAAATAGACATCATGTTGTTAGGTTCTCTTTCACGCAAACATGACCTTGTAGAGTTAAATCTCTGAGTAAATAATATAAGCCCTGTATATGCTAAAAGACCGTTTCTGTTTGGGGTGTTAAACGCTGGGTTGTAGACTATTAAATATTGGTAAAGCTTTTGTAAAGTCAGAATTAGTATTAGGAAGGAAACTTGGCAAAACAGAATGGGAAGCAAGAGTTTAGGAAAAAAAAAAAAGAAGTGTCTTGTGTACGTATAGAAAATTAGCACGTGATTCTGACTTGTTGTACTGTACTTAGGTGCGCATAAACATTAAGAGCGCGGACTGTTTTGCTGCTGCTTGGTAAATTAACTGTGACGTGTGAGGTAAGTGTCTGGCGGTATTACCTCTTGTGACTGCTAGCTGGTGCATGAGTTGTGAACGTTGCTCTCATGCTTGGGTTTCTTGAAAATATTACTTGGATTCTGCTCTTGAACTTGATATGTCGTTATCTTGTGAATTATTTATTCTTCGGCATCTTAATATTGAATCCATAAATTATACGTAAACCTGATTATTATCTAGTCATGCATCCGCATTCATGATTTTTTTAACTGTATGTTGTGTGTGACTCATGACATAGCATACATGCATAATTTTCATGTTGGCATCTGAAAATAATTATGTAAACTATGCATACGTTTGAGCACGCATCATGTAGGCATCCTTTCGGTACCAGGGTATGGGACACTTGGCTTCAGTCCGCATAGGCCGCAGTTGGAATCCTTCCTGTTGGAGCCAATTTGGATTATCCACTGTGCTTGTTAAGTACGTGCACTGTAGTGCTATGAACGTACTCCTGGCGTTATATACGCATCCTGTTAGTACGTGCACAATAGTGCTATGAACGTACTCCTGGCGTTATATACGCAACCTCTAGGCGTTATATACGCTATGATATTATTATTCTTGGACGGATTTAACTTGATGACACGGCTGCTTTGTAATTCTGCATTTAGTTAGTACTGTTGCATTACTGATTTTGTTGCCACACTACTGGGATTTTTCTCACCCCTTTGGGGCTGCTATTTTTATAAAATGGCAGGAGGACAGAAGAGCATATGAAGACATGATTATATGGATATTTGCTATTATGTGCTGCTGTTTGGACTTTTGTTGTTGCTGTTTATTTGAGGGAGGATTGTATTAATTTGAGAAGTTGTATTACTGTTGAACTATGATTCTATTACTGTTTTAAGACTTTTAGGATCAGCAAGTACTTGGAAATAAAATTTTAGAAAGGTTTCGCGAAAAGAAATTTTGACGTTTTGTTACATGCTGATTTTGAAACAGTTTTGCGAGCACTTTGCGAGTTACGTTATTACAAAGGGCAAACGACCTCCGAGTTACTATTATTTTATATGCACGCGAAGTCCTGCGTGTCTTGTTTTTGATTATATAAACGTTACAAAAGAGTTTTGAAAACTTGATTTTATACGAAATTTTAAAGACAGCAAGGTCTGCCAGGAAAATTATATTTTCAGCAACTTAAGAAACTTTGAAAGCATACTCTGACTTTTGTAATCCACCTGATTTCAATTACAAATTTTAATTAGCAACATCAAAATGATTTTCCAGTATTTAAAATATGACGAAAGAACTCTAATTCCGCTTAGCAAACAACTCCCTTGGATGCATACAAGGGAGGGTGTTACATTTTTCACCATAATTTTAATTGTGTATCTCTTTCTCCCACTTAAAAAACATAATTCTATATTCTTTTAAAGGACAAATACCAAATCCATAACAATAATAGTTTTATCTAAATAAAATGAAATTTTTATTCAAAATTAACTTATAATCTGCTTTTCATTAAAACATTATACGCTGTAGTATTAAGAAGGTAGATTTTGTTGTTTCATAAAGCTAAACTACGATACCAATATAAGAAAAACAAAGCTAAAAGTTTCATACGCATATAGCTAGTGGAATATATATGATAAAATTAAGGTTCCCTTTTAGTTATGATGCCGCAAAAACAAAAAAAATGTTATAACCGATTATAACTATATATTTTCTAGAATACATAATTATAATTTTAAAATTATTTTTTTTTCTCTTTAGAATTGATCTGCCAGAGAAAAAATAATAATTTTTAATTATAACTAATGTATTCTTGGAAATACATAGATATAATTGATTGCTGCAAAAAATAATTTTTTGTAGCAATATAAAAAGTACATTTCCCTAAAATTAAAATATACTAAATATACTAATCTACGTTAAATCATTTTATAAATTTTTATGTCACATAATTATTATCCGTCATTAGCTTCCTTATCATAAACAACTTGTGTACACCATTAAGTAAATATTAATAAAAGGGGGACTCATGCTTGATTCTTCTGAGATAGATTTTCTTTCTTTCTTCTTGGTGGTTACAGTCTTCCAGAAAAAAGTGAAATAGAATAAGATACTTAGCTTAAGAGGGGCATCTGATTCGGCGTCTCCATATTTAAGCATTTTTACCTTAATGCAATAAAATACAGGACAATGCTTTCATTACTTTGAAAGGTCCCCAGAAGATAAAGTTTTCCAACTCAAAGTGTGTCACTCCGAATCATTTTAAGAATCTATCTACGAGAACTGCACGTCCTTCACGGACCAGTTGATGATTGAGTATGCCCACTGTTTTTTTTTTTTTTGGTGTGGTGCCCACTGTTTTTTAGAGAAGGGTATTGCGACTGTTGGCCCCAGCTTTAGTAATCAAGGTAAAGTTTTTTTTTTCTTTTTAATGTTCTTGAAATTGATTATACTTGCAGTGTGTCGTTATACACTGGTTTTGTTTGTGGAATTTTTTTGTGTGTGTGTTGTTTTTAAGTTAAACCTACCATACATAAAAGAAAAATTTAAAGTAAACTTATTTTCAAAAAAATAAGTAAGGATACAGTAAATTTTAATTTATAATATATGGTGATTTTAACTCATTAAATACTTTTAAAATGGTCATACTTACTTATTTAGATACAAATTTCCTTTTAAAAATCCACTTTTCTTTACTACATATAAGAAAATGGTACTTCTACATTCCATTCCGAAAAAAAAAAAATAATAATAATAATAAATAAATAAATAAATAGGTATAAAATGGAAGTTTCCAAATATATGTGCAAGAATAATATTAACTATATAAAGGAATAATTGTAATATAAAGAAAAGTTGATGCGGAAGTGTATATATACTAATTGTCACTAGGATGGCAAAACGGGCTCGGCTCGACGGGCCAACCCGCCCCACCAGCTAAACGGGGCGGGGCGGGCTCAGCTTTCAACCCATCTCAAAAGCGGGACGGAGCGGGGCAGGCTCATTTTTTGGCGGGTTGATGGCGGGCATAGGCGGGCCGAGGCAGGTCAGTGTAAAATAGGCTCGGACTGGCGGGCCAACCCGCCCAACCCGCCAAACGGGGCGGGGCGGGCTGAGCTTTTCAGCCCACTTTCAAAAGCGGGGCGAGGTGGTATAATAGCCCTAACCTAATTAATTATCAAATTACATGTAATTAAATAATTAAGCATGTTTTAGTGAGTAAAATTAAGTATGAGGCTTAATTAAATGAATCTGAGTCACTTTGAAGTTAAAAAGTGTACTCAGTGAAAATTAAGGGGTATAAATGGGTGTAGGCAAAAGTACCCAAAATATAAAAATAAAAGTGGAAATATTCCTAGAATAATATTCCAGACTTTTAGGTGAAGTTTGGTAATTATTGGAGTTAAATAGATAGACGAACCAATACCCGCTTAAAGTCACTTAACCTATGTTAAGTGACTAAAACACAAAAAAGAACCCCAAACCCCCCATTTGCCCGTCGACAGAAACAGAAGCAAGGAAGAAGAAGGAGAATGAGGAGAAAGGGAGAGAGAAGAAGAGAGAGAGGAGGGAGCAAATCCCAACCGATTGGAGTGATTCAAAAGCCTAAACCACTCTAAATCTTCCTCTCTTTCAGAATCCAAGCTTAGTTCTTAGTGGGGAGCTTTGTGTGGTGAGATATTGGCTCTCAAAAATTCGCCCATTTGGTGAAATTTGGGGTTTTGAGTGCTTCAACCTCCATTGAAGCTTGAGGAGCCATCAATCCTTGGTTGTGCAACCATTGGTGGTAAGATTCTATCCCTTGAACCTCATGATTCCTTGAAATTGCATGAGTTAGGGTTTATGAATAGTGTTTTAGGGTTTTGATGAAATGTTGTTAAATTAGCTATGTTCTAGGAAGATGGAGCTTAGAGCATGTTGTGAAAAATGCTAGGAACGACGTTTAATCGGTGAAAATGAGCTTAGATAGCTAAATGAGTATATTTGGAAAATGGCAAGAATATGATGCTTGATATTGGACTTTCTTGCAATTGTACTCAATGGTTTGGTTGATTGATGATTGTGTCCTAATGATGTCTAGGATTGAGGCATTTGGACCAACCGTAAGTGATCAACCATTGGAGCAAGCTATGGAGCTTGATTAGCTCCATTGGATAGGTGAGTTCATGCTTATGTTTGGTATGAATTGTATAGCTTGGTTGATAGCTATGAGATGTTATTGGATGCAATATGTGTTAATTGCATTAAACCTTGTGTAGGTTTTGTTTGAGAAGTGGAGTATTGTAATTAACGGGCTGTAGAATCCGTGGGTGGTGAACAAAGGTCGAATTGAAGCTTGAGGTAAGCCTTCGGACCTTGGGTGTAATTCCCTTGACTGTTCCACCAAGCCCTGAAAGGGTAGAGGTTGTGATTGTGTATATAAATGCAATAAAATAGTGTAATGCTTTGTTATACGTATGTGTATGCATTTGGTGTGGCATAGGATGGTGTTTCCCTATGTTGGTATGTTGCATGACGATGCGTAAATCATACTTGGTAGTTAGCTGGCCAGTAGGACTATTTGCATCTGAGTTTCCTTAGGACAACTTGAGAGCTCGAGGGATTTCTCCTGGAGATGTTATTGCACTTTGCATAGATATGTATTTACTGCATTATTATTGTTATTGCTATTACACTGATATGGAACTGTGGGGTGGAGAGATGCTCCAAGGACCCCTGGTTTACTGGATATATTCGTATATCTCACCCCGTGTTGTGGGGACCCCCTTTCAGGTAAGGATGCTGCAGGAGCCTCTGGTGGCAAGTGGCCATATCTGGATTAGCATATGCATGAAGTGTTGCATTTTTTGAGATTATACATGTTGTTTTGTAGCTCACATGTATAGAATTGTAATTAATAGGCAATGATAGATTTATGATTTGTATATTGGAATGGACTTAGCCTATGCTCATGCCTTTGGTCATCTCTTTTGTTGATGGGAGCCAAGGGAATGATCATAGTGTTTTGTAAGCTAAGTTCCATGATTTGTAATGAATATGTACTGTGAATGATGCCTACTTGAAATTCAATATATGCATGCTTGTTATGTATTGAGTTATTGAATTGGTTGGGCTGAGAATCAATTAGGTACCTTTTGTTTAAATTGGGAAACGTTGAGAAAACAAAGGTTATGCTGCCCAAATTCTAGCTAAATCTCATGAGGAGAGGTTGGATGAGTGCTAGGATTGAGTTTTGGGGCATGAACAATTGGGGTTTGGAATGAGGATGCAACTTCCCCTAGACTTGGACTTGAAAAATGAGAGATTGTGAAATTTCCTGGAAGCACGCTAAAGCGCCCTGCTGCCCCTGTGAGAGCCCATGCTCTCTGCCTCCTCGCGCTGGAGCGCCCAGAGTAGGGGCTGAAGCGCCCAGGGTTGAGCGCTTGAGCGCCCTGGTTCGCGCTTAAGCGCCCTTAGCCGCTGAAGGAGGAGATGCTTCTTCCTCTGCGCGCTAAAACGTCCCAAATAGGGGCTGAAGCGCCCAGGATAGTGCGCTTGAGCGCCCTGGTGCGCGCTTGAGCGCCCTGGTGCGCGCTTGAGCGCCCTGGTGCGCGCTTAAGCACCCATTTATACTGAAAGACCTGATGCTTTCTGCCTCCGTACGCTTAGCGCCCAGATGGAGACTTTAGCGCCCGATAACACGCGCTTGAGCGCCCGGTAACGCGCTGAAGCGCGCGGGGCCTGTGATCAACACTCTCTTGTGTTGCTTCCAATTGTCATAACTTGGGCTACAGTGCTCCAAATGAAAAGCGGTTCGAAGCCACGCGTAGCTAATTATTAGGAGAAGACAATTAATCACCTTTGGTCTAAGGATATAAGAGTATGATGTTAAGCTTAATTCATTTTATTCCGCAATGTAATATGGTTATGATCACGTAATTGGGCATTATAAATTCGGCATGTTTTAAAATAAAAAATTTATCCGGATTTTAACTGAACCCATGTGATTGTAACTGCGCTTAATATCATAATGCGATGTTAACAAACCGGTTATAGAACGGGGTGTTACAGGCGGGCTGGCTCATTTTTTGGCTAGTTGATGGCGGGGTGGGGCGGGGCGCCTACTTTGCCATCCCTAATTGTCAGTAGTTGTTTAAATTTTTGAAAATAATCATTCATATTTTTATAATGAAAATATAAATTGAGTAATATTATATTCACCTAATAATTTTTTTTAATTCTCATAATTGTTTAAAACTAAAAAAGTATTATAAAAAAAACTAGTATTATTTAGTATTTTGTGAACCCTATTTTTCTTTAAGACTTTCTGAGATATAAATAATGGAAAAAAGAAGTATCTTTTTAGGTGATTTATACAAAGTCTGACCAGTAAGACTGAGTAAATCTGAAAAATTATTCTTTTTTTTTTCTCTCCCCAATCACATCGTTGCTGTGTAAAGTGAAATAAAAAATAACTTTCAGATTTACACAAAGTCTTACTGATCAGACTTTGTGTAAGTCACTAAAAAGAGATAACTTGTGTCCTTTTAAAGGACATAACATGTGTCCCTTTAAAGGATATCCACTAAACCC
The DNA here is from genome assembly GCF_033153095.1 of Gastrolobium bilobum. Classification (NCBI taxonomy): domain Eukaryota; kingdom Viridiplantae; phylum Streptophyta; class Magnoliopsida; order Fabales; family Fabaceae; genus Gastrolobium; species Gastrolobium bilobum. The sequence goes on along the minus strand of NW_026895140.1, from coordinate 61,849 downwards.
ATAAATAATTTGTAGCCTCAAAATGGATTGATTAGGGATTAAGTGTAATCATCTTTTGTCCATACTAATTAGTAACCATTCCCGCCAACAAGGGATAGACCGGTTAATATAGTGGAATAGGAAATAAAGAATCAAGCATAGTTTTCATGTCAGCAACAATTTGTGCAGGTCTAGCGTGAGAATTGCTCTTTTTTTCTCTTCTTGATCTGGCTAAGGCTTCACTAGTTCGATTGAGGGATTCATGCATTAGTACATGACCTAAATTATGCCTCTTCTATAGGGGAAAAAAAGGTCAACCTCACCTTAGCTGCTAATCACTCCTTTATTAGCCAACAAGCAAAACAAGTTTTCATTCACGACTATGCTTATTCATTAAAAGGATATAGAATTATTCTTTTAAATTAGTTAGTAATAAGCACAGCAACTTTGATGTCCTAGAAATATATAATAACAGTCTTCACCTAATCATATAAATTTTTAGGTTGATTAATTTTTTATATGATATTAAAGCTTATGTGATTAAATGGTCATGAGTTCATCTTCACTGCTCTTCATTCTATTAATAAATAATTAAATATTACTAAATTTCTTAATATAAAAAAATAGAGCTTATATATTGCCCATCTTTTTAAATTAAATACGCTCTTGTGTAAAGTGATATATTAGATAAATATAAAATTATTAATATAGTCTTCTCTTAATAATTTAAGTTTTTGAGTTGAATTAATTTTTTTATATAGAAAATAATATATTTAGGCTTTATATATACTTATACTCAAACACCCTACTTGCCCCATCCATAAATTGAGAGTCTTGGTCTCTTGGAGACTTCCCCTTCACACTTTATTCCCATGAAAACAGAGCCGGGTGGGGCTGAAAGCATTTTTGGATTAAATCTACGGAATTTCTTATTCTTCCCACTAGCAAAATTCGGAGGTTTAGCTAACATTAAGTTAAAGACGAATTGGGAGAATAATGTTCTAAAGCCTCTTTTGAAAGGTCACTTACCCCATAAGCTTTCTATGATATGCTTTCTCCTTTACTTTGAGCTCTACATAACAGCTTTATTTGTTTCAACTTCTTTATAATAACTGTCTTTCCCTCCTTCAACCCAACACATATAGATGAAGTTAAATTACTTTAATAGCCATGTCTTGTACGCTACAAAATTTCCAAAACAAGATAGAACGAGGGCTACATGGTCTTTAACCAGAAAATATGCCATCATGGAAAGAGAGACAAAATAATCTAGGAAAGCCCGCTATTTTATTCTAAAAAGACTATCTTTGTCTTCTCAAGTGTGGCATCAGCTATAGCAGCACCCTTCACAAAAAATTGTGGAATTTCAACAAGTGCCTTTTCCTATCTCTACTTTAATTAACGCCGCGTTTACATATATTCCTCTAGCACATTTAGAAAGCACATCAATATTATTTCCTTACACTACTACTCATTTCTTTAAGCTCTCAACTTCTATCTTCTCGGTTCCCTCTCAATTCTTAATCTCGAAGCCACAAAGATGTTGAAGGATTTCTCTTTGCTGTTAAAAGGTTTGACATTTTTCCTTTGTAACTGTGTATTTGTGAGAATTATTTTAAATGCTTACATCTATCTATATTATGAGAATTCTTAATATTAAAAGCCTTATTAATTGTTTGCATACGTAGGAGATTTTTTTTTTTGTGATACACTGACTGTAGTTATCTCTTCGAGGCTAGTCGATCTCCCGAGTATTCCTATAAACTTCGATTCTTTTAACCGTTTAGAAGACTAATCACAATTAAACCTTCTTGTGACTCCCCAAAGATGCATATGTAGGAGATTTAGGATATGGATGTTGTAACACCCCGTTCTAGAACCGGTTTGTTAACATCGCATTATGATATTAAGCGCAGTTACAATCACATGGGTTCAATTAAAATCCGGATAATTTTTTTCATTTTAAAACGTACCGAACTTATAATACCCAATTTCGTGATCATAACCATATTACCTTGCGGAAACAGATAAATTAAGCTTAACATCATGTTCATTTCCCATTTTTAAACCATTAATTTACTTCTTGTTTAATTCAATACTTCTACTATATTGTAGGTTTCTTCATTAGCTACCTGTGGCTTCAAACCGTGCTCAAATCGGAGCACGGTAGCCCAAGTTAGGACCATTTGAAGCAACACAAGAGAGTGTTGGTCACAGGCCCAGCGCGCTTCAGCGCGTTACCGGGCGCTCAAGCGCGCGCTATCGGGCGCTAAAGCCTCCATCTGGGCGCTTAAGCGCACGGAGGCAGTAAGCATCAGCATTTCCAGTGTGGATGGGCGCTTAAGCGCGCAACAGGGCACTCAGGCGCGCTAGCCTGGGCGCTCAAGCTCCCACTGGGACGTTTTAGCGCGCAGAGACAGAAGCATCTCCTCCTTCAGTGGCGAAGGGCGCTTAAGCGCGGACCAGGGCGCTCCAGCGCGCAATCCTGGGCGCTTAAGCCCCCACTTGGGCGCTCCAGCGCGAGGAGGCAGAATGCATTGGCACTCGCAGGGGCAGCAGGGCGCTTGGGCGCGCTCCTGGGCGCTTAAGCGCGCTGCCAGGGAATTCCAATTCCCACATTTCTCAAGTCCAAGCCTAGGGGAAAATGCATCCCCATTACAAACCCCAAGTGTCCATGCCCCAAAACTAAATCCTAGCACTCATCCAACCTCTCCTCATGAGATTTAGCTAGAATTTGGACAGCATGACCTTTGTTTTCTCATCGTTTACCAGTTTAACGAAGAGGGTACCTAATTGATTTTCAGCCCGACCAATTCAACGACTCAATACATAACAAGCATGCATATATTGAATTCCAAGTAGGCATCATTTACATTACATATCCTTTACAAATCATAGAACTTAGCTTACAAAACACTATGATCATTCCCTTGGCTCCCATCAACAAAAGGTGTAACCAAAGGCATGAGCATAGGCTAAGTTCATTCAATGAATCAAGGCATACAAATGACCAAGGGCTTTCAAAATAAACTCCTATACATGTCAACTACAAAAGGCATGCATAAACTTAAAGGAATGCCACATCTCATGCATAATCCAGATATGGCCACTTGCCACCAGAGGCTCCTGCAGCATCCTTACCTGAAAGGGGGTCCCCACAACACGGGGTGAGATATACGAATATATCCAGTATACCAGGGGTCCTTGGAGCATCTCTCCACCCCACAGTTCCATATCAGTGTAATAGCAATAACAATAATAATGCAGTAAATACATATCTATGCAAAGTGCAATACATCTCCAGGAGAAATCCCTCGAGCTCTCAAGCTGTCCTAAGGAAACTCAGATGCAAATAGTCCTACTGGCCAGCTAACTACCAAGTATGATTTACGCATCGTCATGCCACATACCAACATAGGGAAACACCATCCTATGCCACACCAAATGCATACACATACGTATAACAAAGCATTACACTATTTTATTGCATTTATATACACAATCACAACCTCCACCCTTTCAGGGCTTGGTAGAACAGTCAAGGGAATTACACCCAAGGTCCGAAGGCTTACCTCAATGCTTCAGTCAACCTTTGTTCTTCACCAACAGTTTCAGCAATCAACTTTTACAAACATACACCTACACATGGTGTAATGCAATCAACACATATTGCATCCAATAACATCTCATAGCTATCAACCAAGCTATACAATTCATACCAAACATAAGCATGAACTCACCTATCCAATGGAGCTAATCAAGCTCCATAGCTTGCTCCAATGGTTGATCACTCACGGTTGGTCCAAATGTCTCAATCCTAGACATCACAAGGACACAATCAATCATTCAACTCACTAATTGTTCAACATGCTAGAATACTAACCAATCCAAGCATGAATTTTCCAATATTATGAACAATTATCAAATGACTATCTAGGCTCATTTCCACCGATTAAATGACGTTCCTAGCATTTTTCACAACATGCTCTAAGCTTAAATCTTCCTAGAACATAGTCAATTCAACTACATTTCACCAAAATCCCAATTTACTATTCATAAACCCTAACTCATGCAAATTTCAAGGAATCATGAGGTTCAAGGGTTAGAATCTTACTACCAATGGTCACACAACCAAGGATTGATGGCTCCTCAAGCTTCAATGGAGGTAGAAACTCTCAAAACCCCAATTTTCACCAAAGGGCCGAATTTTTGAGAGGTAATATCTCTCTCCACAATGCTCCCCACTCAAAACAAAGCAAGGATTATGAAAGAGGGCGAGATTCTAAGCGATTTAGGCTTTTGAATCACCCAAAACCGTTGGGATTTGCTCTCTCTCTCTCTCTCTTTCCCTTTTCTTCTTCCCTCTCTTCTCCCTCTCTTCTCTTCTCCTTTCTGGTTCGACGGGTTGGGTGGGAAATGAGGGGTTCTTTTTGGTGTTTTACCACTTAACATTGGTTAAGTGGTAACATGTGGGTATTGGTTCGTCTATCTATTCAACTCCAATAATTACCAAACTTTACCCAAAAGTCTGGAATATTATTCTAGGAATATTACTATTTTTATTTTTATATTTTGGGTACTTTTGCCAGTACCCATTTATACCCCTTAATTTTTACTGAGTACACTTTTTAACTCCAAGGTGACTCAGATTCATTTAATTAAGCCTTATACTTAATTTCACTCACTAAAACATGTTTAATTAATTAATTACACTTGATTTACTAATTAATTAAGATGGGCTATTATAGATGTTCTATGTATTGTTCACCCATTGATATAAGTGTTTTCTTAATTTTTATCCTTTGTCAATATATATATATATATATATATATATATATATATATATATATATATATGTAGGATCCTTTATCTGATAGCTATTAGATAAAAAAAAATCGATGGTGTCACATGTTTACAAATCAGAGTCGTTGATCTGTTTTGATCTAACGGCTTTCAGATAAGGTATCAAATTTTAAATTTAACACTGATGTCAAAGGATCCTACCTTTTATATATATATATTGGGCAGAATCCTTTGATATTGGTATCAAACCAAAAAGTTTGACACTAAATCCTAGTCGTTGATTTCTTTCAATCTGAAGGTTATAATTTATTTGGTCATATTTACTAATTAACTAGTAATTCTCAATAAATTATAAACGTCATTTGACGGAAATCAACAGTTATAATTTGATGTCAAACTTGTTAGTTTGACACCAGTGTCAAAGAATTCTATCCCTATATATATATATATATATATATATATATATATATATATATATATATATATATATATATATATTGAATACATCATAGTAGTAAAAGCTTTTTGAAATATCGAACATATTTTATTGAATTATAATTTTAAACTCAATTTATATGAAAATATAAAACATCTGTACATACTTTTTGCCAATGTGGTAATGATTACTTGGCTGTTACAATTTTAACTGATTCTATGCAATTTTTCTACAATTTATTATTGCTTATAAGTTTTCATTTTGTTAGGCAAGATGGCTTGAGGAAACTGAATCATTCCAATTATTACTGTACAGGCTTTCAATCATACAAGCAACTAACTGGATTGTGGTGATGGCGATGGTCAAATTGTTTAGGTTAGTAAATTGTTGGTTAATTTTGAACGCCCTAATTAATATTAAATGCTCACAAGGTTGGATTACTAATGGCTATTGTTTATATAGCATTGGAGTAGTATTTATTCTCCTTACCTGGTTGTGTTGACAAAAGGCATTGAAAAACTTTAGTATAAAAGTGTTTTATACAAATAATAGATCATCTGTTTAATTTTTAAAAGATAGCTCTGGCAACTCTGTTTTCAGTAGACAAAATAAGAGGGTACAAATCATGCTCAAGGAACGGTAAAGTAAACTTATAACACCTTTAACTTTTTTTATGTTTTATTGGAGGAGGTAAATGCTCAAAATAAAAAGTTAAAATGTAGAGTCAATAAGCAACAAAGGAGTGAGGATCACTAACGATATCAACTTCTAAATTAAGACCCCCTTCATGTTAAAGGTGACAAAAATTAAGTCTCACATCTCAATTTTCAAGAGGGTACAAATTCTCTGTCTTTATCTAATTTTCATTAACTAATTGTTGTTATTCTAGGTGTTAGAGCAACAACAATTGTGAAAAGATACTTCAGCTGGTTCTAATAGAAGTTGCAACGTTAAAGATCATTTCAGCGCAAGACACATAAAAGTAGAGGTTATGCAACAAGAAAAAAGTTGAAAGGTGAAGCTTTCAAACTAGGCACAATGAGTACTCAAGCTGCTCCTAAGCCAAACCAAGACGATTACAAGTTGAAAGACACAAAGCCAGAGCTTGGAGAACGTTGGCCACATGGAGGACAACGTGGTGGCACAGGTTGGATTTATAGTGAAAGGGCTACGAGCACTTATGACCTTGTGGAACAAATGTTCTACCTCTATGTTCGTGTTGAGAAGGCCAAAGACCTACCACCAAATCCTGTCACAGGAAACGTTGACCCTTATGTTGTAGTAAAGGTTGGTAATTACAAGGGAAAAACAAGACATTTTGAGAAAAAGACCAACCCTGAGTGGAAGCAGGTTTTTGCATTCTCGAAGGACAAGGTACAGTCTTCAGTTGTTGAAGTAAAAGTTAAATACAAAGAAAGGGTGACTAGAGATGAGCACATTGGAAAAGTGGAATTTGACATGCATGAAGTACCAACAAGGGTTCCACCAGATAGCCCCTTGGCTCCTCAGTGGTATAGACTAGAGAAAAAGAGTGGAGGAATCAAGGTGAGAGGAGAAGTTATGCTAGCAGTTTGGATTGGAACACAAGCTGATGAAGCATTTCCAGAAGCTTGGCATTCAGATTCTGCAACAGTTAAAGGAGAGGGAGTTTATAATATTAGATCAAAGGTTTATGTTAACCCAAAATTATGGTATCTTAGAGTTAATGTTATTGAAGCTCAAGATGTGGAGCCACAGGATAAAAGCCAACCAGCCCAAGTGTTTGTAAAGGCTCAAGTTGGACAACACGTGCTTAAGACTAAGCTATGCCCAACAAAAACCCGTAATCCAATGTGGAATGAAGATCTGGTGTTTGTAGCAGCAGAACCCTTTGAAGAACAGCTTGTGCTCACAGTGGAAAACAAGTCCACACCTGCAAAAGATGAAGTTGTGGGGAGAATAAGCTTGCCACTGAACAAATTTGAGATTCGTTTGGATCACCGCCCAATACACTCACGTTGGTACAATGTTGAAAGGTTTGGATTTGGTGTTCTAGAGGGTGACAAGAGGAATGAACACAAATTCTCAACTAGAATTCACCTTAGAGTTTGTCTTGAAGGTGCTTATCATGTCCTTGATGAATCAACAATGTATATTAGTGATACAAGGCCAACTGCTAGACAACTATGGAAACAACCAATTGGGATTCTTGAAGTGGGAATATTGAGTGCTCAAGGCCTCCAACCTATGAAGACAAGCGATGGAAAGAGTTCCACAGATGCTTATTGTGTGGCAAAGTATGGACAGAAGTGGGTTAGAACTAGAACAGTCACTGAAAGCTTTAATCCAAAATGGAATGAGCAATATACATGGGAAGTGTATGATCCTTGCACTGTCATAACTTTTGGAGTTTTTGACAATTGTCATTTGGGTGGAGGTTCTCAGCAAAGTACTTCTGGAAGTGGAGCAAAAATTGACTCAAGAATTGGGAAGGTAAGAATTCGTTTGTCAACTTTGGAAATGGATAGAATTTATACTAACTCCTACCCTCTACTTGTTCTGCGTTCCTCTGGATTGAAGAAGATGGGAGAACTTCAATTGGCTATTCGTTTTACATGTCTCTCCTTTGCTCACATAATTTACCTTTATGGGCACCCTTTATTACCAAAAATGCACTACTTGCATCCATTCACTGTGAGTCAGTTAGATAACTTGAGATATCAGGCTACGAACATTGTAGCAGTAAGGCTTGGGAGGGCAGAGCCACCCCTGAGGAAGGAGGTTGTTGAATATATGTTGGATGTGGACTCTCATATATGGAGTTTTAGAAGAAGCAAAGCCAATTTCTTCAGAATTGTGTCACTGTTTTCAGGTTTAATATCTATGAGCAAGTGGCTTGGTGAGGTGCAAAAGTGGAAGAACCCAGTGACTACAATTCTAGTTCATGTTTTGTTTTTCATCTTAATATCCTATCCTGAACTGATCCTCCCAACTATTTTCCTCTACATGTTTCTCATTGGAATATGGAATTTTCGGTTAAGGCCAAGGCACCCTCCTCATATGGATACTAAGCTCTCATGCGCAGAAGCAGCACTCCCTGATGAACTTGATGAAGAGTTTGATACTTTCCCTACTTCCAAGGCTCAGGATGTGATAAGAATGAGGTATGATAAGCTAAGAAGTGTGGGAGGAAAAATACAAACTGTGGTGGGAGACATTGCCACACAAGGTGAGAGATTTCATGCACTGTTAAGTTGGAGAGACCCAAGAGCATCATTTCTCTTTGTGATTTTCTGCCTCATTGCTGCTGTGGCATTATATGTAACACCTTTCAAGATTGTTGCTTCAGTTGTTGGCATTTTCTGGCTTAGGCACCCAAGGTTCCGTAGCAAGCTACCAACTGTGCCTAGTAATTTCTTCAAGAGGTTGCCTTCTCGTGCTGATAGCATGCTTTGAGGCTCCAAATGAAAGCAAAGAGAAATAACATGCAGTTCTTTTGATTCTTTAGTTTTTGTTGGGTACACAGTTATCATGGGTTTTCTTCTTGTCATCAAATTTTTAATTCTTGTGTTATGCGGGACTAGCTTGTCCGTAACATAAAGTTATGTATCAATTCGTAACATTTTTGCTTCTAATAACGAGTATGTGTTACTGATACATGTAATGTTTGATAAACTCGGCACTGTAGTTTACTTTTTATGCAGATCCAAATCTTCTAATTTATTAACTGTACAAACTACATATCTATAACTGAAGCTATGACACCATCGTTTGGTGTGTACAATATAGGATAAGAGTAGGATATGATATGGAGCTGATAAGCTTATATCATGTCCTGTGTTTGATAAGCACCTGATTAGCAATCTGATAAGATTACGTAAAAGGAGAAAGGAGAAAGAAAAAATAAAATATAATGCAATAAATACAAATATATTGGATAGCATGGGAATATATTGGGTAGCGTGGGGATATATTGTGTATCCAATATTGATATCCTATCTTGTTGAATCCTAACCTACGTCCTCCCATAGGATAAGAAATCATGTATTGGATAGAATAAAATGAGACAATAGGATAAACTAATCATATGTTATTGACCCACCAAACAAGAGATAAAAGTAAGATATGATAAGTTATCCTATCTTATCTTCTTTATCAGGTGCTTCAATCAGACCCTAAGACATAATGTAAAAATTAAATGAACCAAAATGTTAAACGGATATTTATTATTTTATTTCTTAATTACGTCAAAATCTTGTAGGATTGAAGTGTGAATAAATCGAACTTTATATTTTTGGATGGCAGAACTTTCAATACCATATAAAGGATTAATTTGTATGTACACCATTAAAGTATCAAAATCAAGTTCCTTAGAAGCTGACAGTAAAAATGTTTAGGGGCCTTTGGTACCCGGTTTTTTTATCTTTCTCCGGGATAGCATGCTATGACATAAATGAATCCCGTGTTTGGTTCGCATAAAATGAAAAAAATCCAGTGTTTAAAGTTATCTCGGCAAAGCTTGTTATGTGTAATGTAAGTACATAAAACAAATCTGAAACTCCATTCATAAGATGGAACTCTTTCGATTCGGGGGAAATAGAAAATGGGACGCGCGAATATTCATGAAATTATCCTTCATTTTGGTACGCACCATAAACCTCTTTAAAGGCAACTGAAACTTTGCGTACACTGCATAACATATCCGCGGGAAGATCTTGTCCACCGTCGAAGCTTGGGATTTATCGAACTACACATCAGAAGGTATGGTGGTAGAGTGTACACATCTTGTCCCAACACCGATCCACTGAAAAATTACTAAATAGGAAGGTCAGAAGTCTGCAGCAACAAAGTGAAATCAGCTCAATTTAGGGAAGAAAATCTGTACATTTGGAGGACTAAACGAAGGCAACCATCAGAAGTTTTATATATCAGCATAAGAAAGGAGAAGGGGATGAAATCTAACATAAAGGATAAAATCTCCCACTAATGTAAGAGCTCAACTAGATCCGTGCATAAATTATCAAATAAATAAAGAAGTATAAAATTAGCAATTAAGTAAAGCTCACTGCTACAATGAAACAAGCATAGTTAGACACGAAACAATTTACTTTTGGGGGAGTAAAGAACCCAATTGAGGAAGATAAAGAAGATGACAGCAACCCACACTCAGTTTGATAAGATAACCATCGAAAGAAATGGTAACAGTAAACCAAAATAATAGATGGATTGACAAACCAAAAAGTATTTACAAAAATGAAAAAAAAGAAAGAAAAGGAAATTGAGTAGAAAAAGAAACAATTACCAAACCTGAAGAAAGAACAAAGGGGAATGAAATGGGAAAAAAGGGGAATCAAGCTTAAGCACATATGGTTCCTTCAAGCTCGAAAGATGTGAAATCAAAAGAAAATTTGGTTCCTTCATATCACCGTAAATGATTCCACAAGAAGCATACATAATTTGAACGAAAACATGAAAGAAGCACGGCTTGCAGACAACTAGAACAGAGGACTGTACCTGTTCGTTTGCTTTATTATATTTGGCTTGTCCGTCGACGAAGACCACACTTCAGACCAATGGCACACCGAAGTTGTTGCAGTTGTCAACTGCAGACACAAAGTTAGGTGGAAAAAAAAATTTACATAGAAAGTGTGATTCAAGTAAAAAAAAAATTAAAATAAAATAGAATAAGAAGATTGAAAGAAAAAATGTAAAAATAGACCCAATTCCTACAATTAAAAACTTAAAGCTTAAATCCTAGTCCATTGCTTTGTCTTTTTTTTTTTTACATAAAATTTATTAGCTCTAAATCTTAATAGACATCAACAATTTCTGAAATTCAATCTTTATCAAATGGATGAGAATCATACGAGATTTTTCACTTTTTTTGTGAAACAAAAGTGGTCAATTTTGGATCAAATAGACATAGACAAATGTGAGTTTTTGATCGATTAACCTCTACAATTATACTATATTTTACCAATATCCTTTTGTGGTGTTTATTTTTTTTTTAATTATCATTAACGATTATTTACTTAAAACTTTGGTTGATTCACCGAAACTTTACTTTTGAAAGGGAAACAAAAATTGGACCATGATCATAATCTTTAAAAAAAAATAAATCAGGGGAAGCACCCCAAACCCTCGCCCTAAATGTGCAAACATAAAGAAAATTTGCTAAGTCCGTCACTGTTTCAGACTCAACAAACGCGGCCTCCGGGAAACCACAGGTTCGCAAATTTTACCAGATATGTCGACCACGTTATTTCAAAACTATCTCTTTCTTAATGAATGTATCTCACACCAAACCCTTTTCTTTGTCAAAAAAAAAAAAAAAAGCGTAAACCTGAAGTTAATTTCGTAAAACAACATCTCTTTCCAACTAATATTTCACAATTAACTAAACACACATTTAGTAAAATTAACCATAAATTTCAAAGAAAATTTTACCATATCAAACATCTTTTATTAATATTCCAGAAAGCATATAGTTTCCACTGTATTTCGGTAATAATTATTTCTTGAATTTAAAAAAATTTATCCTCTACCAATGCCCCATTAAATCATATGGGAGAGAATTTTTTTATAAACATAGAGTACCCGACTTTTGTACATTATGTGAATAAATTATTAACGATTCTTTAATTTTTATTAAAAAATGATATTATGACATGTCAATATTTTCTTAACTTAGAATTAAACCTTTTTATTGTCCTCTTTGGTCATGAGGAACATATGGAGATGGTTGCTTCTTGGGTCAGGAAATTCACCCATATGACTCTATAAGCTCCTTAGCGGGGCCTAAACATTAAACTTGCATACATGAATCTAAATGGCCCATAAAGAATATATTAAATTAAAAAGTATTATTGGGCCTCACTCAAGCAATTCCTACTATATGTAAATGGTTACCCGTAGCGGATTGAATATCTTTATCACGTTTTTGGTTCAGGAAACCACAAAAGAAAAAAGAAAGAACAAACAAACAAATAAAATATTATGACCCATTTTTTTTTTATTAAAAGAAAAATGAAAGTCTAAACGGTAAAGTGTGATACAATCCAACCAAAATCTAGTGAAATCAACATTTTGTTTTTGCCAAAATTGAACTAAGCTCTGTTTAATATGTTTCTTAAATTTTTTTATAAATATTCAGGCAGCTACACAATAGTTGTTGGAGATATTTTGTTTAATGTGAAGAGAAGGGTTGAACCTACATCCCTCATATATAAAGTCACAGTCTCATTTTAAATTGCAACTTTCATTGAATTTGTATTGACTAATTTATATGATTTATATTATTAGAGTGTTTTCTTAGCAATCAAGAAGTTTGTACAATGTTAGGATTTAATTGCTTGAACTCACAGTAAAATAAGAAAAGAACCACCTCCGTATGGATTAAACTTCCTATGACCATAAAATAAAAAACTTTATCAAGAACAATTAGTACTAACTCCATCCAAGACCAAGAGGAAGATAGTAAACACCTAAAACAAAAAACAAACGTTAGATAAGGTTCCCCCAATTAAAACCATTCTTTGAACCAACATTATTAGTGTTAAAGAACTACATAAAACTCTAACGACTAATATAGCCAGTCACATATATAAATAAAAAATAAAAAATCAAGGCCAACTACTACACTGAAAAGGCCTTATATAGAAAACAAAACCTGAAATAGCATACCTACCTCTCTTGACAGCTACTTGGAAGTTACATTGATTAAGCAACACCAATTCAGTGATGATTGTATTATTTTTCATGTGTGATTCAAACCATATGCACTACCAAAATGTCTAGATCCTTTGATTACAACTTGTCATCTACTACATTGATTAAGCAAAAAATAAGTCAAATATTTTTTTTATTTGAAATAAGTCAAATACTTCATTATCATTTTTTTATTTTATGTTATACTATAAGCCTCAATTACTGCCCTTGTTTGCCGAAAAATTCCTTTGGGATTACTAAGCAGTGAAGAACTATCGGTTGGTTATAGAGAATTTTATGTTTGAATCATTAATCACAAACAACTTTTTTGTCTATTGACCTTTGACAATGTAAGTGAACATATTCTTAAGGTTTTGAACGTATAAACCTTTGAGCATCAAATCCTGTACCACAATTTCCCCAAACCTTCTGGGACAGGGTGTTTGCTTAGAGAAGGTTTTAAATACGTACTTTGGAGGTAACCACACTCGGTCCAATATTAATGAATATATAAGACTTAATCTGTTTAATTATATAGGCAGTTTCATTAAATTTAACAAATCTTGAATTAAAACGTATATATAATTGTTGAGAATATTATTTTAGGTTGTGTTTGAATAAATTATTTCAAAATTACAAAAAAATTAAAATGCCAAGAAGTTGAATAGATGCAATCTCCATTTGTAAAATTATGCGTTTGGATCGATAATTAGTCTTGTAAAAATAGACACTTCCTCACGATGAACAGTGACACCCTATAGTTGGACAAATATCTTTAGTTTTATGGTTAGCCAGCCAATTAGAAGAATAGATGTCTAAAATGTTTGCTTAGTTTAAAAGAATTGTAGGACCCAATAAGAAAAAGGCTAAATCTAAGAATTTAATTCGTCTGTATTATTAATGTAAAAAAATTATATAGTAATTTAATGATGTATTACAACACCATGAGTTTGTGTGTTATTAAACTCATAAAATAATGTGGCAACGCATAATAATATAAAACATTTTGTATAGTGACTAGCTACGTTAAAATTAAACTCAATCAACAATTGAAAACATAACTCTCCATTCAAACATATCCTAAAGTTATTATTACTAAAAAAATAAATTATGGAGTCAAAAAGACCTGTCAAGAAAAAAATTATATGCAATAACATTTCAAATTGCCAAAAAAAAAAATGACAAATTTTACTATTTTATTTTTTAAACAAAAGGAAAATTCTTATCATTTAACCTTTACTATTTGAAAAGAAAGATAATTGTATATATGTAACAATGAGACAGTCTACAGTCTGTTTAATGGCAAAACCATTTATGATATTTATCAATGTTATCATACTTAATTATATAATTTAAGAATTAAGAAAAAAACAAATAGTTTGAATTAAAAAAATTCTTTTTCATCAATTAAAATTTCTCTCAGCCAACCTTACAAGAAACTAACTCAACAACCTACGCATGCAACCATTCAAGGCCACATGGGCTAAGCATTAAGCAAACGAGAACCTTGTCTTATAAATTAAAAAAATTTGCACTTCCATTCTTCACCATTTTATTAATTTTTCTCTCCTCCTTCCATTTCTTTCACAGTCAAGAATGGCTGCCAAATAATTTTCTGAATTTTTATCACAATTCACTTCTATTTTTAGTTCTATATTAATTATGTGTCTATCTATATCATCAAGTGGGAAAGACAGAGAAAAGAGGGTAGCTATAGTAAAAGAGAATATTCAATTTGTAATTTAAGAGAAATTAAGAAGCTACATGGCCATATAAAAATCTAACTAGCTATAGCTTAGAAGCTATGAAATGTGGCACTACCACTCACTATTCTTGGCGAGGGCGTGTCATCCATAGAGAGCTCAGGGCTCTTAGACGATGAAAGTACTCAGACATGGCCACCAAACACCTTGCGGCTTGACGTGTTGTAAGTAGCTGATGCAGGCGGAGAATGGTTTGGTGCCTCAGATTATCTGCCTGTAAGTTTTCAGACAATTTCATCAATTTCCAATTTTTGCTTATCAAATTCTTAGTCAATACAAAAAATTAAATAGGAGTATACTTTTATATTAGTAGAATATCAACATGTAACAAGTAGCTTTAGCTGAAAAAAAATTAATGATTATAGTCACACATCACATAGCAATTAATAACATTATCAGCTCGCTGGACTTTAGGAGCCAATGACCACATAAATATTTTACAAGGTTGGAAGAATATCGTCAAACACGTGGATTAATTGTTATGGGGTTGTTCTTACTTAAAACTGTGATTTAAATTTTAGATATATAGTGTGTTAAAAATTTGATAGGAAAAATTTTGTCTCCATCATAATCTTACCTGATTAATCTATGAACCTATAGAGAAATTTTATTTTATTTTATTTTAAAAAAAAAAAGAAATTATTTTTCTCAGTCCAGTTTTGAAACATGAACCAGACTTGCAAACTATATTCCCACCGATTTATTGATGAATTATAACGGATTTTAGCTAGTCAAAATTTTGTAACATATTTAATTGAAATCTATATAGAGATATTTTAGCATAAGGGAAACATTGGATTGGGTCCTCTTTCATTAAATGTAGGCTCGATGAAAACATCTTCAAAGAGGCAGGTTTTTTTTTTTTCAAAATGGTGACAATACCTTCAACCATTGGGTTTCTGAATCCAGAATGGCAACAAGAAGAATGATGGTTACGGTCACAGTAAACTTTGAACCATCTCACACGAGGAATTTCAAGTCAACTTTGTGGTTATTACTAGAAAAACAATCAAATCTTCAAAAAAAAATTTCTTTTTTATTTTTTTTTCATGCCCACAATTAATTATTATTAATTTAGCCACACAAAAAATACTGCCAACTAAGAAAATACAACACTAAAGAGAGATATAATTTTTTATTTAATCAATTAGTAATTTTTAATTAAGGGACAAAATTGTGAACAGCATGAGAAGACAACAAAATTTGAGTCTTAGCTAGATAAAAACTACAAATTGGTCAAATTGAGACAAGAGGAGCTTACAGATTAATTAATGGGAAAAATTGCTTGAGATAAATTCATATAATCATTATGATAATCTTGTCTACCTAAGGATTCCTCTAGTTTATGTTGCTTATTGTTTTGATTGGTTACTTAAAACAGATTCAAATGTATTATTGGGGATTAGTAATTAAAATTAATTATTCACCCATAGAAATTAAGCATAGTTGGTGAACCGACCTTAACATGAAATTCACAAAGAAATTAGGACATCTTACCAATGAAGTCAACTAACTCCATCAAATTTGATGGGATATCTAGTGGAAAATTTTGGATCTAAGATGTTCATACTTACAGATTTTTGGTAGATTAAACTATATATAGCATAGTATGACCACATTTTTTATAAAATAATTTTGAATAATTCAACTAATTCTACTTGTAAAATCCATTCCGTATGTAATATAAAGAAATGAAGTAAAAATTGAAGAGTTTCATCTCACCAAAATAAATAAGCAAAGCCACAATATGATATACTAACTATGGGTCATAATAAATATATATATGCGTGTTTATGATTTTAGAAATAACCAAAAAGCAAGTTACGGTGAAGGCTACATGTCGTGTCTTCAAGTTACGGTTACGACCATGACATCATACAGATATGGGGTTCACAAGGTATCTTTGGATGTGATTATATATCAGTAAGGGACCACTAATCTACCTTAGTCTCACATGTACATGATCAATGGCATACCTGTTGATTTTTAGTAACCTTAGGTATTCAATGTTAAATGCAATGATATCAATATCCTCATAAATTTATAGTAACCTTAAATCCCGTGCTGCCTGTCCTTATTATGATACCTTTGCAAAGCTTTTCTTAGTATAATTAAGTACTAAACTTTATCCAATCTTTTTTGTGACATATAATTCTTCGTATTTAATCACAATTAACAATAACTAAAAATGGAAAATAATTTTCCTATTTTGGTTGCATTTAATTATCCTCAATAAAGTTAGTTAGTATCTCTCTCTCTCTCTCTCATTGTGTGTACGTGTTACAAGAGTCCTTTTTGAGAAGCTACTGAAATTGGTCTAATTGTGAGGGATATGAATAACTTGAATGAAATCATAGGTTTGAATTTCAATACCATCATTGTATAAAAAGAGAGAGTTATTTTTCGAGAAAATTAAAAACTGCGAACCCCCCATACCTAATATCAAAATGAGAGGCAGATTTTATAATCTATGTTATGCAGATTCCATGTAACTACCTCATGAGAGTAAGACATGCATGCAAGTAGTAGTTCATGACAGGGTTGGAGTTGGTCTCCGTATCCATATTGAAGAGGAACAGATTCTTGTTCCTACCTGACCCCCACGAGATCAGTTATGGAAACTTGGTAATACCGAGAGGGACCACAAAACTAGTTAACGAAAATCATACGATATATCACACAAGTTCTTATTCAAATTAAATCACCACCACAAATTCAACATGCATTGATTGACATTAATTTTTTTTTTTTTTTTTTTTTGTATGGAAAATTTATATGCACTTAATTATTTAAAAGTTAAGAGAAGAATAAGTTTAGTCAAAGCGTATAACGTACCTGTCTCACAAAACCTTCAAGGGTAGAGAGCTTGTTCATGGCCACCGCCATTTGTCCCATGTAGTTAGCCATATTTGGAGGAAAACTCAATGAATCTGATGTTATAGTGTCTAAGAGTGATTGATTGAGTGCTTCAAGCCCTTGAGAAAGAGCTTCTTCTGCCTCTTGGGTTGATTGTTGCAACCCACATATCCCAAGTATTTGTTGCTCCGTAAGAGGCTCAATTTGGCTTAGAATAATCTAAAACACAAATTAGTTATCAATAAAACATATATATTTCAACCCCCCAAAAAAATATACAAAATGCTTAGGTTGGTGTACGAATTAGGTTCCTTTGGTACATGTGTATTATACAATTTTATGGTCAATGAGAGGTTGTTTACTGATTAACTATAATACGAAGAAGAGGTAGGTATGGAAATTGGACCTTTATTCCCATCAACAACAATGAGAAAGAAGACAACGAGAGATATAGACCCGTGCCACTTTCCTTCTCTTTACTTTTTTAATCGGTCTATTGATTCCAACCCAAAATTGAAGTGAAAGGTATGGCTTTATGGGAATGAAGCCTAACTCTACCTATTTCCGGAAACCTTCATGATACCTTTGATTCCAAATTCATTGATGACATTAAATTCATTGCCATCAAATTTTATTTGGTAGCCTCACCGACAAACTGAGTTAATGCATTTTTATGAAATCAACTTCTTAAATAAGAAGTTATCTAAAAACAATCACCAAAGAACCCAAAATATAATTTTAAAGTCATAAAAAAAATACAAAGAGGACGAAATTTTGAAAAGAAAAGTATGAGAAATTGAAATCCCCATTGATAACTAGTCATTGTCCTGCTCATAGAAGTTAGAAACTACATGTTTTTCTTGGTGATTTGTCATCTAGTTGTCACAAAATGTTTGAGTGGGACATGTAGATGGCATTTTCTATAAGCTAGGTTTGGTTAAAGTTTTACATACCTTAATGAGTTCAGATGGCCTAAACCCACCGATCCACATGAAGCAACGTTCAGCTGGCGTCTTCCACATGCCAAAAACAAGGTGAAACACATCTGTTTTGGCCACTAAGCTTTTGAGGTTCATTACTTGATCATAATGAGCCAAGATATTATCCACAAATAGCCTAAGCTCATTTTCATGAAGGTGTTCTTGGATTGCAGCTCTTAGCTCACACACTAGACGATGGTGCTCATCTAACCATCTCGCATATTCCATGTCAAACATTGCAGCCTCTGCTATTGATTCACAAAAATGTAACACATAAGCGAAAATCATATTGGTTAGTTCAAGAGAATAATCCCGGCACATAACAATATAGCATATATCACTCCACATTAAACCCCTACTAGCGAGGAAAGATGTAAGAATAATTCTTGTACATGGCCTTATCCTTGCATATTTGTAATTAGACTATTTTCTAGATTCGAACTCGTGATCTTTCAATTGTGAAGGAATAATTTTATCACTGCTCCAGCTTCACTCTTTATACAGCAATATAGTATATATAGATATAATTGTTTTATGAGCCTCAGAAGATACCTGAGCTAATGCTACCCATAGTGAGAGGAAGGCCTTGCTCCCCTCCCAAAACTGCACCTCCTCCCATGATTATGCCCTAAAATAGAAACACAGCATTACTTGTAAATGGCATTGATATTTGAAGTTGCATTGCAAAGTTAGTGGTACCATGTTATGCCTATCTATCTATAGCACTAAATCTATGCGGAAAAGAAGAGGTTTCTTCCTTACTTGAGATCTAGCACGCTGTAACTCTTGTTCTAGCTGATTAAGCTTAATCCTACTTGACTCTAGTTGCTGAACATACGCCTGAGAAAAAAAGAAAGAGAAAGAGGGGCACAAATAAAATTGTTATATATCTCAAAATCTTAAATAAGAGAGACCTTTGACAAGTATTGCCTAAAATGTGTAAAATAATAGAACTGCACCTTTTTCCTAAGCCTGCTTTTCCTTGCTGCCTCTCTATTCTGAGCAAGTCTTCTCAGTGTCTGTGCATAACGTTTTAATAGCACGTATTCAGCTTTAATTATCATCAAAAACTCAACAACAACAACAACAACAACAAAAGGGAAGGGGGAAAAAATGATGAAATTAAATTAAGAGTAATTAACCTTAGGATCTGGTGTTTTGGGTCCTTCCTGTTCAGAACTTGATGTTGTTCCCTTGCGATTGCTCTCTCGCTGCTATAGCACATTCATATTGCATAGGTGATTAGCTAGTGAGAGAAAAAAAAAATATATTCATAAACTCCAGAACCTCATGTTTACCAACTTTGAATAAATTATAACTCTATATTATATGAGAGCAGAGTTTTTATTTTGTGACTGAAAGAACAAAGGTTTAAATTTCGGAAACAATAATTATGTTATGTAAGGACAAGACTACGTATAAAGATCTCCTCCCTCACTGATCGAGATTTAATGGAGGTGGTTTATTTTATTTATTCACTGTATATTATATATAAATATATAAATATAAATTACCTTTACAGGTTTGGGTTGTTCAGGTGCAGAAGCTGCTTCATTTCGTGGGTTGGCCAACTCTATGGACGGCTCTGATGGTCTCTTAGAACTGGTTTGTGGAGAAGGTAATTCCATGCTAGCCTATCAAATAAAAAAGAAAAAAATAAATATATTAAATGTTATTTAACTATTAGCAGCTAGCTAACACATATAACAATATAAGATTATATAATATCTTATACAATTGACCGTGAGATATATATAATTATACCTTGGAATTGGATGGTGGTGGCGGCTCTACGTGCATAGGCTGAGATGGGAAAATGTTGAGAGTTGGTGGTGGCCTCATTCCTGAAGATGAATCCTCTGCTGAGAAGCATACATGCACAGAATTCAGAAGCATTTAATTAATTATATGAAAATATGTTATATACACATATATGTGTGTAATCCCAGAGAAATTGTGAGAAATGAAAGGGTAAAATAAGATATGTTTTTTAAGGGACAGAATGATTACAGAACAACACAAAGGAGAAGCAAGAGATGTGTGAGGCAAATAGAGTTAATAAGTGTGGGAAATTGTCATTCATTTTTGTAACTCTGAAATCCAAAAGGAAAAAGGTGGAAAGTGGAATAAAGGAAAGGCAGAAAGCACCCATGCCCTATGCATAACCATTTTCAGTACATGTGGAATTGGCAAGAAGGTCATGACACCAGGTTTGTTACATGTCATGATCTCACATCACCTTGCAATAAAACAAGAAACCTAAAACATAAAGAAAAGAAAAAAATGGAGAGAGAAAAAGAGGACGAGAGAGAGATTATAAAATTTTCAATTTTTTTTCTCCACCCTTTAGCTTTCTTTTACTTATCTGCAAAGATCTGGTCAAAGAAAGTACTCTACGGCAGATATGATATGAATCTGCTTCATGCTTTTGCTGTGACTCAAACAAACCAGGACCTCAGAGAATCTCTCAAAATGAAATGAAAAGCAAAAGTGTAAGTGTTCCTCTTTCTGAATTTGAAATGGAAGCAAAGAGAAAAAAATTTATTTGTGTTTTTCTCTGTCAGTGTTAGAAAGCTCACGTTTTTGGTCTTGAACACTTGAAGGGTCAGCTTGTCCATCAAGATACAAAAAAAAGGCTTGATCCAATTCACCCAAATCATAAGGTCCAGAATCTTTGCTTCTGTTGATACAAACAAATGTAAAATCAAAAGAGAAAATAAAAATAGTAGAAGAAAAAGTAATAATAATAATAATGGTAAAATAATATATAACTAGTTCTTTAATTATTCTCATAAAAAAAACGGGTGATCATTTAGTAAATAGTTTTGCAGAAAGTACACTAAAGTGATTCTCTTATTACAAACTCACAAGTAGTTTCCGGGGATAGAGGGCGATGAAGAAAATGGCATCATTCCAAAAGAGATTTGGTTGTCTTGTATTTGATGATGATGTTGTGGTTGTTGATGATGGTGATGAAGATGATGATGAAGATGTGAGAGTGGTGCGGGTGGTTCAAGTTGAGTAGTTGTTGAGTTGGTGCTCTTAACACTCGAAGCCATGATCAAAGAAGAACCTAAAAACTTTGTCTCTTGCTCTTGTTGTTCAGCTTCTCCTATAGCTATTGAAAACCCCATTAATGGTGAAACCGTCTTCTGTTTTTCCCACTTAAAATCATTTCCTTAATCCACGCAAAGAGAGAGAGAGAGAGACAGAGAGAGAGAGGGAGAGAGAGGAGCATAGAGTCGGTTTATAAACTTATAATCAAATAGCTAGAGAGTGATAATGAAGAGAGAAAATAGAATTGAATGCTAAGAAATAAAAGACTAAGCTTCTTTTTCTTTTTTGAAGTCTCTCTACCTTTCTCTCTCATCTTTTTTTTTTTTTTTTTTTAAGATAAAGCGGTTCTCCCAGGATATCCTCTCTCTCTCCCTGAAAAAACCACTTAAGATCGGGAGAAACTGTCTTTATTTATTTATAAAAACCACTTTTGAGTTGAAGAGGAGTTATGTGGAATGGAAAACCAGCCATGACTTCTTTGTGTAGCCCCACTTTACCCCCTCATCCTATTGGGTGAAATGACCAAAAAGTCTTCACCTTGTTTTGAACTTTTACTATTGACATTTTCATGCAAACTTACACGTAGTTCCCTGGAATCCAAATGTCCATTGGATCATTACTTAGCCACTTTTGTTTCTCAATTTTTTTCATTTTTTATTTTTTTGCCTTCCCTTGATTTTGACGAAAATATTTTCAGGTGCTATAGTCGTACTCAAAAGTTGCTATATCTTGCTATAGTATTATTTTGGTACTGAAAAATAAAAGACACTGCTAGAAAAAGTGTTTGTTATTTTAAATGATCTATTGTATTATTTTAGATTAAATGGTATCATTTTGATGTATAATTAATATTTTTTTATATTTTATTTCCTTCATTTTTTTCTTTTTTTAATTTTGTGGACAAGAGAGAAAGTAAAAACTTATTAAATATATACAAAAATTACATCATTTTATCATTTAAAATGATAAATATTTTTTTTCATATATTTTATTATTATGTTCGCTCTTGAAAAAAGAGAAAAATAATTTTACTACAGACAACATATTTAAGGGCATGTTTGGTATACAGTATAGGATAAGACCTGATAGTATAATGATTGTATAAGACTTGATCAAATTTTAAACTGATACTGCCTATGAAAAGCGCGTACCGGAAAGGTGCTGCAAAAATAATATAAAAATATGATAAATCTTAGAAAAATGAGCAGATCAGATTCCAAAGTTTGGGATTAAAATGTTAAGCGTAGCAATTAATGCTAATACTGCGCGATTAAAAACTTAAGTGGCCTATATAAGGCCATGGCACATGATCATAGGTCATTTTATTGACTTGCTACGTGAGATTTTTTTGAGTTGCAACCAGCCACCTTGCCAACACCTCTCCTCCACCTCTTGTGAGCCAAGTTGTCACCTTTCTTCATGAAATCTTCTCCTAAACACTTGGTGTGAGTGAGAATCATCTTTGGGAGTGGGTTGTGACCTTGTAGCTGAGTGGAGTTTCTGTTTTAAGGGGGTTCATAGGGTTGTGTTCTGAGTTTTCCTTTGATGGAGCTTTGTCTTGGTTGTGGGAGCTTCAAGTGATGATCTTTGTGAAGAAAGGACCTACCTTGAAGTGCATTTTCGTGCACCCTTGAAGTCAGTACCTTGGAGCTGACTTGTGAGCTCCAAGAGCACCTTTCTTTTCTGTTTTATGCTTAAAAATGGAACCTTGATGCATGTAATGAACTTAAGGTCATAACTAGAGGTTGGGTAATGTTAAACACACCTTAAATCGTATGTCTAAGCTTCTGTATGCTTGAAATGAACCACCTTTGGGAAAGATATCTCGCGAAATGCAGAACTGCATTCTGTCGCGAAATATCCGGATATGGATATCCGGATATGTGTTATGTGATATCCGGATATTGATATTCGGATATTGATATCCGGATATGGGGATCAGTGATATCCGAATATTGATATCCGGATATGGGGTTCTGTGATATCCGGATATGTCCCCGACATATATCCGGATATTCTGGGTTTTCGAGAAATAGTAGCTGCACTGTTCATACAGTAGGCTATTGGGGGTTTGTGGACCCTAGCTTAAATAAGTGGAACTTCTGTATTAATTAAACTAAGTCAGAATCAAGTGATTAAGGGCTTGTGGCTTTGTGTGAAGCCTTAAGACGTAAAACGTAAAGGAAAGGAGTTGTCTTTAAGTTGTATGCTTGTAGAGTATGATTATTGATATATTGTTGGTCCAAACAGATTGTGATCTTGCTGTTTGTGGACTCTGAAGTATTGTGGACTCTTGGCTTGGATAGCTAGCTTGCACGGTAAGCTTTCGTGTCCTCGGTTTAGCCATTGTTTGTTCCACCATGTCCCATGGGTGGATGGTTTATATGCATGATGTGTTTTCATGTATTGATTTGCTGAAATGCTATTGAACTGTTAAGTGCAAATGCTATATGATATGTATGTGGTGTTCCGTCTAAACAGGAAGCCATGGGGTATTCCTGTGGACGGGTACAACATGGGCTGATATTATGTGGATAATAGACGTATTCCTGCATTTCTCTGATCAGTAGAGTAGTTATAACACACATGACATGAATATCTGTTGCATTGCACTGATTTTGGAACTAATATTGAAATACTGCTTTTAGAACTTATATTGCACATGTAAGTGAGCTTGGGGTGAAGATCCTTGATGATCCCTTGTCTTACTGAGATTTCTTTTTAGAGATCTCACCCCACGTTTGGGGGCGCTTATTTCAGGTTCAGGTATTATGGGGGCCGATGCCTCTGGCAGCAGGATGTCAGAGCTTAGTTGATGATTATTGTTGTTTATTATGCTGACATGTTGGATGCTGGATATTCTTCTGATGTTATGTTTTTAGTTGCTTTTATTATGTTGTTGATGTTGAGACTTCTGTTGGGCTTGTGCCTTATTTGGGTGAGCATGGGGTTTGTCCTTACCACTTTATGTTAGTACCTTGAGTTGAGTTGTATAACTTAGTAGGTTGTCCGGTTTACATGTTGTAGTTCTGTGACTAGAGAATTATATCTGTTTATTTAATTAATGAGGTATTCAGTTAGCTGTATTTTGCAATTTACATACAGGCATGGTTTTATTTAAATGATTTATTGGTAATGATAATGACGTCATAAATGAAAAGAAAAAGATATTCCGCACATTTAATTAAGTGCAGCTTAATACGATGATATGATAACATTACCGGATATATACGGGGTGTTACATTTGGCATGATATTGTATAAGATAATATATTGTATAAGATAACATCATCTACTGTTTGGTAATGCACTGTGTATAACACTAGATAGGATAAAAATAAATATTTTTTTCACCAAAAATAAAAAATAAATATTTTTGACAAAATTACCTTTTAATAATGAACTTATATAATTCTTCCAAATATATAAGATGATATTATTTTTATAGATTTGTGGATCAATGTGTCTACAAAATATATTAATTTTTATAAAAATAAAAATCTCCAATATTTTAAAAATTCATATATTGAAAATTTATTTTTTATTTTAATATATGAATATTAAAATAATATATTAATTCTTGAGAATTGAATTGGTTAATACATTAACCCTTTATCAGGCCTAATCCTAGTCTCCTATGCCTAATTAAGTTATACATCATTTTGATGTATAAAGTGATCCTACTGTATAAACTTATATTATACAATGGTCAAACCAAACAAGCTTATACTATCAAGCCTTATACATCACACCAAACAGGCCCTAATATAATTTTAGTACGTCATAGTAGTATTGATGACTAAATATTACAGTAGCACTAAATATAAATTAAATCTCAATTTGGGATTAGTCTCATGGTCAATTTAAAGAATTAAAATTTGTGAGAATATTCAGAAGCCAATTTTTTCTTAAAAAGATAATTATGATCGATATAAAAAAAATAATAAGCTAGTTTTTTTACGCGCCTTTTTTTTCCTTTTCTTAAAAAGCTTTTTTTTTTTTTTTTTTGTACTTCCACCTTTTTTTAAGAACATTTTTATGGCTAACAAGTTGTAACTTGATTGTGGGTTTCTTATTTATTTTTTTAACCCATTGTAATCCCTTGTTAACTTGGAGAGGTAACATTCTCCCTTAATGATTTCGATGGAGATATTAAATTATATTTGCACGAGTCTTCTTAATCAAGCCAAATAATAAATACTAGATAATGATATTGCTTGATTTTGAAATATAACTTTATGACAAGTTGAATCTCGTAAATCGTTTTCAAGAGGGAGGAACATCTATAGAATAATTACAGTCATATGAACCTAACTTGCGAACGTAAGTTATCTCTACATGGCTGATATAGTTGAAAATACTTTCTTTCTTTTTTTAGTATTGTTCTCAACTTGGATAAAATTGACTTTGGAAAGAAAGAAATATGTTGGAATATCACAACTTCGTAATTTCTTTACAAAATTTCAAGGCACGAGATCATACGCATTATATTCTGCTTTCTAGTTTCACACCCACATATGGCATCCATCGCCTTCTAATCCTTGAAGATTAGTAGGAAAATGTCAACTAAAAATAATATAAAATACTAGAAGAAGTATTTGTTTTTGCCAAAATCATAGACAAATGTGAGGTTGCTTAGTGAATTGATTAAGAGAAAATATTGGTTTCAGGTAATAATTTTCTACATGAAGGCCATCAAGTATTGTTCTTGGCAAATCAAGGATTATTATTTAAGCTTAAATTTTTTAATGCTAAGTTCTCTTTCTATTTCAAGCTATTATTTTTATTAAAAAGAATATTATACACACCATCACCAAAGTCAATACTCTGAAATTCTTTTTCCATGAAACCTATTTGCCCCAAGCACTCTTGTACCTTGTTGAATCAGTTCCTTGTTGAATCAGTTCCGCCCGCAGGACTTTAAAACATGTAATGTCTATTTATGAATTAAATTTGGGAAATAATTATCTCATGTTGCATGAGATAATTATCTCGTACAAGAGACAGAGAAGTAGGGTCCAAATTATTTTTATTTTTTTTTACAAATGATAAATCTCACTATCTTGTCTCTGTTGCATGGGATAATTATCTCATGCAACAACGTGAGATCAATATATCTCATTAAATTTATATATGTTTTGATTAGTCAATCTCAACTTATCAATATAAGGGGACGGGACTGCTGAGGGGGCTGAAATGCTTTCACCTGCACAGCACGTGCACTGAGCTGATAAGATGTGTCATGGTATTCAAATTGGGCTTCAGATTTAGGAGCACACAATGAAACTATTAATGCCAAATTAAGGAACAGTTTTATACCACATTTCTTTAAGGCGGTGTTTGGTATAGGAGAAATTTTTATTTGTCCAAAAATTTCGATTTTTAAAAATATAATTTTTACATTCAGTTTACGATAATATCTGAAAATTTAAAATTTTAAAAATTTCAGTTTCCCGGAAATCCGAAAAAAATCCGTGTATCAAACGGCCCCTAAGTGATCACTTGACTCATTCCAGAAGAAATATAAAGAAAAAGAAAAAGAAAAGAAGCGGAGAAGAGTTGTATTCCAAGATCTTAATCACCACTAACACAAATAATCTCTTGTGCTACGGCATGTTGCATCAAGAATAATAATTTTTTAAAACCTCTATTAATTTTTATTATAGGCTGTAAAATGTAACACCTCGTGTGCACTCGGTGTATTATCATAGCAATGGTAATGGCGCAGCTAAATAAATGCGGAAGTTAACTTTTTCTTTTCAATTATGACGTCATTATTATTAACCAAGTTGATTACTTAATCTCTTTATCAAAATATTGCTTGTAAGTAAATTGCAATAAAAATAACTAGCTGAATAACTTCATATATAAATGTGTATCTAATCACGGATCTACAACAGGTAGTCCGGACAGAATCCTGATACATTATACAACTCATGTCTAAACAAACATAGCATAATCAATGTGGCATGGACAATCCCCAAGCTTACCAAATAAGGCGACAAATGTAAC
This sequence comes from Gastrolobium bilobum, assembly GCF_033153095.1. Taxonomy (NCBI): domain Eukaryota; kingdom Viridiplantae; phylum Streptophyta; class Magnoliopsida; order Fabales; family Fabaceae; genus Gastrolobium; species Gastrolobium bilobum. The sequence goes on along the minus strand of NW_026895140.1, from coordinate 34,278 downwards.
ACCCCGTGTATACCCAATTTGTTAACATGTCATCGTATTAAGCCACGCTTAATTAAAAAAGCGGAATAACTTTTTCTTTTCAATTATGACGTCATTATCATTAACCAAGTTGATTGTAAAATTCCATTTCAAAAACATCGCCTGTATGTAATTGCAAAAGACAACTAACTGAAATACCTCATTATATAAATAAGTGAGTATCTAAGTCATGGAGCTACAACACGTAGTCCGGACAATATCCTGATACATTTATACTACTCAAAACTAAAAGCATAAAGTCTAGTCAATGTGGCATGGACAATCTCTATGCTCACCAAATAAGGCAACAAAGTCCAACAAGTCTCAACAGCAAAATCATAACGATAAATATAACACATGCCAGCATCCAAAGCATATCATCATAAACAACATATATCTCAACTAAGCTTCGGCCTCATGCCGCTAGAGGTCTCAACCCCCGGGTTACCTGAACCTGAAATAAGCGCCCCAAACGTGGGGTGAGATCTCTAAACAGAAATCTCAGTAAGGCAAGGGGTCCTCAAGGATTTCTCCACCCCAAGCTCACTTACATGTGCAATATAAGTTCCAAAAGCAGTTTAACAATATAAGATCCAAAACAGTGCAATCCAGCAGATAATCATGTCATGCGTGTTATAATTAATCTACTGGCTAGAGAAATGCAGGAATACGTCTATTACCCACATAGTACGCGCCCATGTCGTACCTGCCCACAGGATCACATCCCGTCTAGGCGAACACCACATACATATCATAAGGCATTTGCACTTCACAAATCAATAGCATTTCAATAAAGCAATACATGAAAACACATCATGCATACAAACTATCCCCCCATGGGACATGGTGAAACCAACAATGGCTAAACCAAGGACACGAAAGCTTACCTTGCAAGCTAACTATTCAAGCCAAAAGTCCACACAAGCTCAAAGTCCACAAACAGCAATATCACAATCTGTTTTAGACCAAAAATCATATCAATATTCATACTCTACAAGCATAAGACATAAAGACAATGCCTTCCCTTTTCGTTTCATGTCTTTAGGCTTCTCACAAAGCCCCCAAGCCCTTAATCACTTAGATTCTGACTTAGTTAATCCTTACAGAAGTTCAACTTAATCAATCCAGGGTCTACAAACCCCAAATACAGCTCTGTCCGAATAGTACAGTTATTGTCATCGAAAATCCAGAATATCCGGAAATTTGTCGGGGGCATATCCGGATATGCATATCCGGATATCATATCCGGATATCCATATTCGGATATCAACAGGCCCCATATCCGGATATCATCCGAATATCATATCCGGATATTTTGCGACAGAATGCAGTTCTGCATTTCGCGAGATATCCTTCCCAAAGGTTGCTCTTTTAATGATTACAGAAGCTTAAACATGCATTTCTAGGTGTGTTTAACCTTATCCAACCTCAAGTCATTAACTTTAGCTTGTTACATACATCAAGACTTCATTTTTAACCATGGAAACTCATGAAAAGGTTGATGTAACTTACCAACAGTTAAAACAGAGAAAGGGATGCTCTTGGAGCTCACTAAAACAGCTACTAAGTTCTAACTTCCCAAAGTGTACGAAAATGTGATCAAAGGTTGTTTCTTTGCACAAAAGATGGCTCCTTGAAGATCAAAATGCTAAGGCCAAGGCTCCCTCAACAAGGTTCATGCACTCAGCTCCAAGACTCAACAAAACAGAACCCCAAACTCACAAGCAAGGTCTCCCACTCACCCCAAATAATCTCTCTCACTCAAACAAGGTATTTTGGTAAAAAGAAATGGAAGAAATGTGGTTTCTTTGGTGAGTTCACTAGCAAGGAAGAAGGTGGAAACAAGGATAGCTCAAGCACCAGCAAAGGAGGCACATAGGGTTGTAATTTCTGACCTAGCATCATGTGTCACTCCTATATATAGCCTCATTAAATTTTAAACACACTGTATTAGCACTAATAGCTACGCTTAGCATTTTAATCCCAAACTTAGAATTCTGAACCTACTCATTTTTCTAAGATTTGCCATATTTTTATATTATTTTCGCAGCACCTTTTCGATATGCGCTTTTACATAGCCAGTATCAGTTCTGGCACCAGTTCTCATTATTTCAACTTGAAACTTGTTTTACTAGTCCTATGTATTATTTTAGGAATATTCCCATACTTATTATAATTTTTCGGGATACTTCATCGGTACGCATTTATACCGAGGAGCAGAACCGGTATCTGCACTTTTCGTCAGAAAAGCGACTTTCAGCATTATTAATCACTTACCAATATTATTTAAGCCTTACCATAATTATTAGGGTCAATTATGGAATTATCTCATTAATCTCATAATTAATTAATTAAATTCCTTAATTAACGGTGCAGGTTCTTACATTCACCCCACCTTTTTAGGATTTTGTCCTCAAAATCAGAAACATACATGTCCCGAAACTCGGGGTACTGCTAGAGAAGCTCGTCCTCTCGCTCCCAAGTACACTCCTCAGGAGTTCTTCCTGTCCATTGCACTTTGACCATCGGGATGATCTTACTCCTCAGCTTCTTCTCGCCACGATCGAGAATCTTGAGTGGTCTGACGGGAGTTTTCAAGTTCTCCCGAATTTCCACATCATCCGATTGCACCACGTGCGAGGGATCTGCTATGTACTTCCGAAGCTGAGACACGTGAAACACGTCGTGGATGTTGGCCAAGTTCAGAGGTAAGGCAAGCCGGTAGGCAACAGGCCCTACCCTACCAAGGATCTGGTATGGCCCAATGAATCTCGAGCTCAGCTTCCTTACTCCGAAGGCCCGACCAACACCGGTGACAGATGAAAGTCTCACAAACACGTGCTCACCCTCATTGAATTCCAGTGGACGATGCTTGACATCGTAGTAGCTTTTCTGGTGATTCTTCGCCTGCTTCAGCTTGTCTCTGATCATCTGGATCTGCTGGGTGGTATCTTGGACAAAGTCCAAGCCAAACAACTCCCTATCTCCAGCCTCAGACCAGCAGTAGGAGTCCGACACCTTCTACTATACAATGCCTCGTAGGGTGCCATGCCCAGGCTAGCATGGAAACTATTGTTGTACGAAAACTCCTTCAATGGCAGGTTCCTATCCCATGTTGAACCCTGCTCCAAAGTGCAAGCCTTCAACATGTCCTCCAAGGTCTAGATGGTCCGCTCAGTCTGAGGGTGATAGGCTGTACTCAATCTCAACTGAGTACCAAAAGCTCCCTACAGCGCCCCCCAGAACCGAGATCTGAACTTCGGGTCCCTATCACTGATGATACTCTCGGGCACCCCGTGAAGCCTCACAATCTCGCGAACATACAGTCTGGCCAACTGCTCAGTAGTGAAGCTCACCTTCACTGGAACAAAATGGGCAGACTTCGTCAGTCTGTCCACAATAACCCAGATAGAGTCGCAACCAACCTTAGTCTTCGGCAAACCCACCATGAAGTCCATGGATATGCTCTCCCATTTCTTTACGAAATCTCTAGAGGTTGAAGCTTACCAGACGGCTTCTGGTTTTCTATCTTCACCTTTTGGCAAATCAAACATTTGGACACATACACAGTTATGTCCTTCTTCATGCTCGGCCACTAGAAATTTCTCTTCAAGTCTTGATACATCTTTGTAGCACCAGGGTGAACCGTGAATTGGCCCTTTGCACGAGCTGTCGAACTCGCACAAATTAATTAAATCAGGTTTATTAAAATTTTGTAGTAAAGCGTCAACCTGAGTCGTCTCTCAAGGAGTTTGCAATGAACTCAATCGCTCAATTATAAAAATAAAAATAAAAATAAAAATAAAAATAATAAAAATAAAAATGGAAACCAAATGAAAACGGAAACCAAATAAACAATGGAAACTAAATAAAAAGAGAAAATAAGGAGAAACAGAAATTAAAGAAAAACGGAAACTAAAATGGGGGGTTTGAATATGATTGTAAATTTAAAAGGAAATGAAAAAAATGAATAATCAAATTAAAAGCAATCAACCCAAGAATTAGGATTCCAAGGATATCCATCATTGGACAAATAATTACCAAATCGTGATTGATCTCAATTGAATTAGAATCTTTATTTCCAATTGAGAACCCTCACTAAGCGATTGTTTCACGTTTGGTCGAATACGGCGCGTCTACTCGAGCAATCGCGGAGTATCAACCCGTTCGACTTGAGTTCATTGGGTTAATCAACCTAACCATTAAATCTAATGGTTAATCTCTTTCCTAAGAACGCAATTGCGTATCTCAGATTGAACACCCACAATCGCGCGATGCCAAACCGAGTTGGAAAGAGAAACGTATTTGGTTCAAAATGAGGCGCAGGTCCTCAAGATTCAACCATGGAATCTTCAACCCTTGGGTTGATTAAAGAAAAGAGGAGAGAAAAGAGACAAAAATTATATTAATTTCAAAACTGTATAATTCAAACTCAAACGAAAGATGATCCACAAGGTCCCTACTCTCGCCCTTTTAACCCCTAATCAAGCTAGGCTTCGGGCTCTACAAATCCAACCCAAAATAAAAGGAAACAAAACAAAAATATTGGCTCTGGGCCTCATGTACATTGGGTTCAAAATTATAACTTAAGTTCAAACGTAAAAATAAATTTCCAGCAAAATACGTCCATCTTGGGCTCAGGTTTCGACCATCTTTCTGTCCGAATTGGCCTTCAGTAGCTGAAATAGAAATTGTTTCCCTTCCTATTATCTGCAAAACGCAACAAGAACGGAGTTAATCGGACATCTGTAGAGTGAGATATGGCCAAAATACAAAATTAGTGTAAATTTGGAAAATTATGACGAAAATCAATTAAACCCAATTAAAATTTAGAATTCTGATTTGACCCAAAATACCTTTATTTAATTCAAATAAAACCTAAAAATACCAACCAAGAGTAATAAATAAGTGTAACAAAATATGTGTTATCACCCTTATGGGCCTCTGCCATAACCTCTTTGGTCAAAGGACCTCGAGGAACCACAATCCTCTTCTGGAACAACAAAAGTCCATCCTCATTCCAAGACACACCATCTTGGTTCTTCACGTAGTCCAGGCACTCCCTCTGCACTTGCGCATCTTGGATCTTCTCCATAAGCTCATTCTTGACTCTCACAGTCTCCATCTCGAGAAGGGCACCCCCAAACAAAGAAGTCACCGATAGATCTCGAAACTTCTTAATGACATCAAAGTCACCCATCGCCAAACTGGATTGACTCACGGATTTCCGACTCAGAGCATCAGCTACCACATTGGTCTTGCCAGGATGGTACTTCAACTCAAAGTCGTAGTCCTTCAGAAACTTCATCCATCTCATTTGCCTCATGTTCAGCTCTTTCTGATCAAACAAGTACTTCAAACTCTTGTGGTCACTGAACACAGCAAACTACATACCAAACAGATAATGCCTCCAAATCTTGAAAGCAAAAACAATCGCAGCCAACTCCAAATCATGAGTCGGGTAGTTCTCCTCATGAGGCTTCAACTGCCTCGAAGTATAAGCAACAACTCTACCAGTCTGCATCAAAACACAACCCATCCCCTTTCCAGAAGCATCACAGTAAAGCTCAAACTGCTTATCAGGATCAGGAAGGATCAACACAGGAGCAGTTGTCAATCTCTCCTTCAACTCCTGGAAGCATTTCTCACACTCGTGAGTCCACACAAACGGAGTCTCCTTCTGAGTAAGGCGAGTCAATGGTAAAACCATTGTGGAGAATCCCTTAATGAACCTCCGGTAGTAACCTGCCAAACCCAAGAAACTCCTCACTTCAGTAACCGTCTTGGGCCTCTCCCAATCTAACACGACCTCAATCTTGTTGGGATCCACTGCAACTCCCTCAGCAGAAATCACATGCCCAAGAAACTTCACAGACTTGAGCCAGAACTCACACTTCGAAGGCTTAGCATAAAGCTTTTTCTCCTTCGGCACTTGCAACACAATCCTCAAGTGCTTAGCATGCTCCTCCTCCGTCTTGGAGTAAATCAAGATATTATCAATGAAGACGATCACAAACTGGTCCAGGTACGGCTGAAAAATCATGTTCATGTAATTCATGAACACAGCGGGTGCATTGGTGAGTCCAAAAGGAATTACCAAATACTCAAAGTGACCGTATCTCGAACGAAACGCGGTCTTAGGGACATCCTCCGGCTTCACCCGAATCTGATGGTATCCGGACCGTAGATCAATCTTCGAATACACACAAGCACCCCTGAGCTGATCCAACAAATCATCAATACGCGGGAGTGAATACTTGTTCTTAATTGTCACCTTGTTCAGCTTCCTGTAATCGGTGCACAATCGCATCGTCCCATCTTTCTTTTTCACAAAGATGACCGGTGCTCCCCATAGAGACACACTCGGTCGAATGAAATCTTTCGCCGAAAGATCCTCAATGTGCTTCTTCAGCTCAGCCAACTCTGGTTGCGACATCCGATATAGAGCTAATGAAATAAGCCCCATACCAGGAAACAGATCTATGGAGAACTCTATCTCCCTCTGTGGCGAAAACTCAGGAAACACTTCGAGAAATTCCCTCACCACAGGAATGCCAGTGATATCCTCCTGTGCCCCACTCACCAAACCTCCCAACATGACATACCCATATGCCTCTGCTCTCAAGGCTCTCTTATCCTGCAGCAATGAAATATAAGGCAAAGAACTGGCTGTGGAGTCACACGGAGACATCACCACTTGTTTGGCACAACAGTCAATCATCACACAATTCCTGGGCAACCAATCCCATGCCCAGAATGATTTCCAAATTAGCCATCGGCAATCAAATCAGATCTACCGAGTAGTCACGGCCATCCCACTGAAACATGACATCTCGATGTATAGTGGAGGTATCACACTTTTCTCCGGTGGCGGTGGTCACCCGCAGCGGTGGAGAAAGCACAGCACTAGGCAACTCAAGCCCCACAGCAATCGGGGTAGCAATGAAAGAATGCGTAGCCCCGGAATCAAACAAGACATCAACAGTCAAATCACCAATAGAAACAGTACCTCTGACAGGGTTCGGAGCTTGGTCCGACTGCTGCCGGTCCAAAGTGTACACACGGCTAGTGGCAGGTGACACTGCAGGTGCCACTAAAGGTGGAAGGGGAACCATCTGAAGTGAAACTTCCTGAACTGCTATAGCTCTCACCGTCGATGATGGACAGTCTCTGGAATAGTGGCCATCCTTGCCACACTGGAAACAGATAAGCTGGCCGATAGCACACGGCCCCACATGAACCTTCCCATATCCCGAGCATCTGGGAACAGGAGGTCTCAATGTACTCCCCTGAGTGGAAGTCCTCTTAAACTGATTTGGCGCTTGCCTAGCCGCCAACGGCTTTCCCTTACCTTTTCCCCCAAACTTCTTGTCTCTCCAGGAAGTGGAACTACCAGTTCCCTTCACATCAGCAATCTTGGCCCTCTTGGCCTTACTCGAAATACAGACATCCTCGATGTCCCGACACTGTTACACCAGTGTCCCAAAGTCCCTCGATGCAGCTCCAACAAGGCGGTCATCTATCTCCTCATTAAGTCCCCTACGGAACTTAGCAGCCAAGAACGTCGGAGTAGGCATAGCCATCCTGAAATGTGAAAACTTGACCAGTTCATTGAACTTAGCCAAGTACTCGTCAACAGACAACGAGCCCTGCACCCACCTGTCGAACTCCCCCTGCTTCCTCTCCTGAGCATCATAAGGGAAATATCTGCCAAGGAAACAGTCCTTAAAGAATGGCCATGTCATGACATGACCTTGCATCTCGAAAGCATGAGAGGTGTTCATCCACCACTCGTGTTTATCGCCCTCCAGTATGTATGTGGCGAACATCAACTTCTGCGGATCAGTACACTGCTTGACCCGAAAGATCTTATCCAATGCCTGAAGCCATCTCGCCGCAGCAATAGGATCATAAGACCCATCAAAGAAAGGTGGCTTATGCTTGCGAAAAGCATTAAGCCGGCGGTCTATCACATCACGGTCCTCCGCAGGCTCCACGTAGGGTTCCATCACCCCAGTAAGAGGAGTGGCACCCTCAACGTGACTCTAGCTCTCGTCCTATAGACTAGGTGGAGGCGGCGGTGGTGGTGGCGGTGGAGGTGGTGGCGGTGGGAACTGACCCTCAATGCGGCCAGCCCGCATCTCCTCTAACATGACCCTCATCATGGTCATGTTCGCCAGCCTGTTTGCCTTAAGGACATCTTCCGTGGCCTTCCGATTCGCCTCTCGAACGACGTCCATCATTGCCAAGTTGGCCAATCTAGCGGCCTCCTAATCGGCTAGTCTAGCCGCCTGCATCTCGGCTAATGCAGTCCGGACAGGATCCAGCTGATCCTCGTTCGTCTCTCATTTTCTCCTAGGCATTACCATGACTCTGCACAAGTTACACGAGAATGAGTTGATCAGGCCCACGCAATGTGGCCACAAATGCATCATCATAGCAAAACCCAACAGAGGAAACACACAAGACATACTCGCAACAAGACATCCTAGTTATTGCAATACATACAGGCTTTTTCGCTAGAAAGTGCTCTGATACCATAAAATGTAACACCCTGTGTATACCCGGTTTGTTAACATGTCATCGTATTAAGCCAGGCTTAATTAAAAATGCGGAATAACTTTTTCTTTTCAATTATGACGTCATTATCATTAACCAAGTTGATTATTAAATTCTATTTCAAAAACATCGCTTGTATATAATTGCAAAAGACAACTAACTGAAATACCTGAGTATCTAGGTCACGGAGCTACAACACGTAGTCCGGACAATATCCTGATACATTAATACTACTCAAAACTAAAAGCATAAAGTCAAGTCAATGTCGCATGGGCAATCCCTATTCTTACCAAATAAGGCAACAAAGCCCAACAAGTCTCAACAGCAAAATCATAACGATAAATATAACACATGCCAGCATCCAAAGCATATCATCATAAACAACATATATCTCAACTAAGCTCCGACCTCCTGCCGCTAGAGGTCTCAACCCCAGGGTTACCTGAACCTGAAATAAGCGCCCCAAACGTGGGGTGAGATCTCTAAACAGAAATCTCAGTAAGGAAAGGGGTCCTCAAGGATTTCTCCACCCCAAGCTCACTTACATGTGCAATATAAGTTCCAAAAGCAGTTTAACAATATAAGTTCCAAAATAGTGCAATGCAGCAGATAATCATGTCATGCGTGTTATAACTAATCTACTGGCTAGAGAAATGCAGGAATACATCTATTACCCACATAGTACGCGCCCATGTCGTACCTGCCCATAGGATCACATCCCGTCTAAGCGAACACCACATACATATTATAAGGCATTTGCACTTCACAGCTCAATAGCATTTCAATAAAGGAATACATGAAAACACATCATGCATATAAACCATCCCCCCATGGGACATGGTGGAATCAACAATGGCTAAACCGAGGACACGAAAGCTTACCTTGCAAGCTAACTATTCAAGCCAAGAGTCCACACAAGCTCAAAGTCCACAAACAGCAAGATCACAATCTGTTTTAGACCAAAAATCATATCAATATTCATACTCTACAAGCATAAGACATAAAGACAACGCCTTCCCTTTTAGTTTCATGTCTTTAGCCTTCTCACAAAGCCCTCAAGCCCTTAATCACTTAGATTCTGACTTAGTTAATCCTTATAGAAGTTCAACTTAATCAATCTAGGGTCTACAAACCCCAAATACAGCTCTGTCTGAATAGTACCGTTATCGTCTTCAAAAACCCAGAATATCCAGATATTTGTCGGGGGCATATCCGGATATGCATATCCGGATATCCATATTCGGATAACAACAGGCCCCATATCCGGATATCAATATCCGGATATCAACAGGCCCTTTATCCGGATATCAATATCCGAATATCATGTCAGGATATTTCGCGACAGAATGCAGTTCTGCAATTCGCGAGATATCCTTCCCAAAGGTTGCTCTTTTAATGATTACAGAAGCTTAAACATGCATTTCTAGGTGTGTTTAACCTTACTCAACCTCAAGTTATTAACTTTAGCTTGTTACATGCATCAAGGCTTCATTTTTAACCATGGAAACTCATGAAAAGGTTGATGTAACTTACCAACAGTTAAAACAGAGAAAGGGGTGCTCTTGGAGCTCACTAAAACAGCCACTAAGTTCTGACTTCCCAAAGTGTACGAAAATGTGATCAAAGGTTGTTTCGTTGCACAAAAGATGGCTCTTTGAAGCTCAAAATGCTAAGGCCAAGGCTCCCTCAACAAGGTTCATGCACTCAGCTCCAAGACTCAACAAAACAGAACCCCAAACTCACAAGTAAGGTCTCCCACTCACCCCAAATAATCTCTCTCACTCAAACAAGGTATTTTGGTGAAGAGAAATGGAAGAAAAGTGGTTTCTTTGGTGAGTTCACAAGCAAGGAAGAAGGTGGCAGCAAGGAGAGCTCAAGCACCAGCAAAGGAGGGACGTAGGGTTGTAATTTCTGACCTAGCATCATGTGTCACTCCTATATATAGCTTCATTAAATTTTAAACACATTGTATTAGCACTAATAGCTACGCTTAGCATTTTAATCCCAAACTTAGAATTCTGAACCTACTCATTTTTCTAAGATTTGTCATATTTTTATATTATTTTCGCAGCACCTTTTCGGTACGCGCTTTTACATAGCCAGTATCAGTTCTAGCATCAGTTCTCGTTATTTCGACTTGAAAATTGTTTTACTGTTCCTATGTATTATTCTAGGAATATTTCCATACTTATTATAATTTTTCGGGATACTTCATCGGTACGCATTTATACCGAGGAACAGAACCGGTATCTGCACTTTTCGTCAGAAAAACGACTTTCAGCATTATTAATCACTTACCAATATCATTTAAGCCTTATCATAATTATTAGGGTCAATTATGGAATTATCTCATTAATCACATAATTAATTAATTAAATTTCTTAATTAACGGTGCAGATTCTTACCACAAGCCCAACAAAGTCTCAACTCAATAAGCAATATAATGAAACTAAAACATGGTCAACACCCAAGCATATCAGCATAAACAGCATGCATATCATCAACTCAGCTCCGGCCTCCTGCCGCCAGAAGTATCAACCCCCGAAGTACCTGAACCTGAAAATGTGCCCCAACATAGGGTTAGATCTCTAAAAAGAAATCTAACTAAGAGTAGGGGTCCTCAAAAATCTCTCCACCCCAAACTCATTTACATGTGCAATATAAGTTCTAAAACAGTAAAACAGTATAAGTTCCAAAATCTGTGCAATGTAGCATATAATCATGTCATGTGTGTCAGAATCCTACTGGCCAGAGAATAAACATGTAGAAATTACATACGTCTACAACCTACAGTACAAGACGTTACTTGCACCTCACCCACAAAATCACCATCTTGTATGACACTACATACTCAGACTTACCGTCTAGGTGGAACACCACATACATATCATAAGGCACTTGCACTTAACAGCTCAACAACATTTCAATAATCATCATTTCATGAAAACACATCATGCATATAAACCATCCCTCCATGAGGTATGGTGGAACCAACAATGGGCAAAACCGAGGACACGAAAGCTTACCTCGCAAGCTAACAATCCAACTTAAGGTCCACGCCAGCCCAAAGTCCACAAACAACGAAATCACAATCTGTTTAGACCAGCAATCATATCAACATTCATAATCTAAACGTTCATGACACAACGACAATATTTTCTCTTTCGTTTCATGCCATTAGGCTTCTCCCCAAGCCATAAGCCCTTAATCTAAGTGATTCTAACTTACTTCAATTATTACAAAGGTTCAACTTAACCAATCATGGGTCCATAAACCCCATATACCATTCTGTATGAACAGAACAGTCACCAACTCGAAATTCCCAAAATATCTGGATATATGTCGGGGCCATATCCAGATATATCCAGATATTCATATCCGGATATCACCAAGCCCATATCCGGATATCAATATCCGGATATCATATCTGGATATTTCACGACAAAATGCAATTTCTGCATTTTGTGAAGATATCACTCAAAGGTTCCTCTTTTAACACTTATACACGTTAAAGCATGTATTTTTATACTCCTTTAGGTCAGTGTTCATAACATAATCGTTTTACATGCCAAGACTCAACTTTTATCAAAGAAACTCATGATCAAAGGTTCAAGGACATACCCGAAAGCTCAAAACAAAACAAAAGATGCTCTTGGAGCTCTCTATGCAGCTCCCAAGTTTCTGACTTCAAGGACCACGAAAATAGCTATCAAGCAAGGTCCTTTAACAATCAAAATGGCTTCTTGAAGCAACACAACCCAAGAAAAAAACTCCCATTCTATCAAAACAGTGAAGTCAGCCTCAACCTCACCAACTCAGAAGCTCATACTCAACTATGAAGCACCCAACACCCTCACAAGGCCAACTCACACATGGCTATGATGTTTTGATGAAGAAAAAGGGAAGAAAGGTGATCACTTGACTCAAAAAATGAAGAGGAGAAGGTGACAAGTTGGAGGACACCAATATCAGAAAGGGAGGCACATGGAGGCACATAGAAATGCTGAGGATTACCCTAGGGTTTAGTGCCAACCACTATATATAGTCCGCTTAAGTTTAAACCCACTGTATTAGCACTAATAGCTCCGCTTATCTTTTTAATCTCAAACTTTGGATTCTGAACCTAGCTATTTTTCTAGGATTTATCATATTTTCATTATAATTTTCACAGCACTTTGCAGGTACGCGCTTTTACGTAGCCGGTATCAGTCCTGACACCAGTTCTCATTATTTCGACTCCAAACTTGGTATACTAGTCCTAAATATTATTTTAGAAATATTCATCCACTTATTATAATTTTCGGGATACTTCATCGGTACGCACTTATATCGTAAAGCAGAACCGGTCTCTGCACATTTCGTCAGAAAAACGACTTTCAACATTATTAATCTCTTACTATAATTATTTAAGCCCTCTCATAATTATTCAAGGTCAATTATAGAATTTATCTCTTAACTCATAATTAAATTAATTAAATTCATAATTTAACGGTGTGGGTTCTTACATAAAACAAGCATAATATATATATATATATATATATATATATATATATATATGAAGGGTTTGCATTCATCATGTAACATGACACAAAAAAGTTTTCTACACACACAATATTTTATGGGGCCCGCATTTTTTGAAGCAAAAAAAAAACTAAGGCACGGAAAACGAATCTCTATAACATGACACAATTACTTTTCCTACAACATAACTCTTATAAAACCTATATATATATATATATATATATATATATATATATACATATATATTTGTCTTTTTAAATGACACAACTTATGTCATTTCACTCTCACAAAGATGTGGGTCCCACACCTTTATTTTTTTTGTCCACTCTCTCTTTCCCTTTATCTATCTCTTTCTCTCACTTAAAATGACACAACTTTACATCTTTAAAATGACACACATTTTTCCCATATATATATATATATATATATATATATATATATATATATATATATATATAGGGGAAGGATCCTTTGACACTGGTATCAAATTTAAAGTTTGACACCTCATCTGAGAGCCATTAGATCAAAAAAGATCAATGGTATTACATGCTTACAAATCAGAGTCGTTGATTTTTTTGATTTAATGGCTCTCAAAATTTGACAGTGGTGTATATATATTTAGGGTCATGATCATTTTACACTCTCAATCTTGTCCATTGATCCCACTTATATCTAAGGGCTCAAATTTTTTAGTGATGTAAGCCATTGGATACAAGTGGATCAATGATCAAGATTGAGTGTAAGACTTCTAACTCTTACACCGGTGTAAGAGTTTTAACTCTTGCACCGGTATAAGAATACACCGGTGTAAGAATATCCTGCCAAATATATACACACACACACACACACATACAAAGGGAGGTTTATATTTACAAACCTTTCGTTTACAAACTCTAACAAATGAGACTATGTATTCCCGGAAATACACTAGGTTACACTATGTACTTTCGAAAGTACATAGTGTGATTTGCAAAAATTTGTAAACGAATCCTTCCGGGAATACATAGTCTCATTTGTAAGAGTTTGTAATAAAAAGTTTACAAACTTGTAACCTAGTGTACTTCCGGGAATACATAGTCTCATTTGTAAGAGTTTGTAAATATAAACCTTCCTTATATATATATATATATATATATATATATATATATATATATATATATATATGGACAGGTTCTTTTTACACCAGTGTAAGATTAACAAGTCTTACACCACATCTCAATCGTTGATGGACAAAAATCATCGGTTGATATTTATATGTAATTAAGATTAATTAATTCGTATGACTTCTTAAATTATAACTGTTGGATGCACGGAAATCAACGGTTGAAGTGTGGTTTAAGACTTATTAATCTTACACTGGTGGGAATCTCAATCCACCAACCCGTTTAAATTCACCATGTATGAGTACAGGTCAAAATGTGTAAAACATTAGTCATGATTTTTTTTAAATTTTTTGGTTTTTATTTGATACCCTTTACTTTTCTGTGCAACACAAGTTTTTTGTATTTTTTTGCCAAAATTTAATATACAGATGGGTGGGTTGATGTCACGACCCAAAGTCTCCGAGTCATGACCTGTGGACAAACTAAACTTAATTTTACAACTAATTAGTCTAGCAAGTATAATTATTTTTATAATACATCTAAATTTATCAGACTTACAATTAACCTTGCTTGTACGAATAATGGAGTAAGTCTAGAATATCAACCTATAAATCTTCAAGAAAAATGAAAATATGAACCTTACCCCCAAGGAACGATAAATTGGGTTTACCATTAATGACCAAACAAACTCTCACAATCAAATTAGAGGAATAGACTCAGAAGTTAACTTTGTGACTATACCTACATAATTACAATCAGGGTGAGTTGCAATGCAGCTCAATGAGTAAACAATATGATCTATAACAATCACAACGGTCTCAACATATAATTAATATTAATGTTTATGCCACATCATTTATGAGCATAACAGAAATCAATACTATTCAAAAAATATGTTGTTGTAACGTTGAAAAATTAAATATCCAATTGAATCAATTTATATATATAAAATAAAATTCCTCATTTTTACTAAAAAATTATGGAACTGGATCCTCTCACGTTGAAAACAAATATGACATGGTCATATGGTGAATCGTAATCATACAAAGGTGGATCAATGGTGATAAAGGAAGAGAGAAAGAGAGAATATATCGAAATAAGTAGTTACAAAATCATAAACGTTGATTCACCTTTGTAGGAATTATCATATTTTTATTATAATTTTCGAAGCACTTTGTCAGTACGCGTTTTATATATTGCCGATATTAGTTTTTGCATCACCGCTCATTATTCTTACTCCAAACTTGATACCCTAGACCTAGATATTTTTCTAGGAATATTTATATTTTTATTATAATTTTTCAAAACACTTCACCAGTACGCATTTATAGCGTAAAGTAGAACTGGTATTTGTCCTTCTCAATAATTATTCTAATCTCTCTATTTATTCAAGGTCAATTATGGAATTATTTCTTAAATTTATAATTAATTTATTTAAATTCCTAATTTATTGGTGCGGGTTCTTACACCTGTCCCTAAACTCGGGGTATTGCCAGAGAAGCTCATCCTCCCGCTCCCAAGTACACTCCTCTGGAGTTCTTCCTTCCCATTGCACTATGACCATGAGAATGATCTTGCTCCTCAGCTTTTTCTCACCACGATCAAGTATCTTGAGTGGTCCTACGAGAGTCGTTAAGTTCTCCCGAATTTTCACATCATCTGGTTGCACAATATGCGAAGGATCTGCTATGTATCTCCGCAACTGTGATACGTGAAACACATCATGGATGTTGGCCAAGTTCGGAGGCAAGGCAAGACGGTAGGCAACAGACCCTACCCTACCAAGTATCTGGTATGGCCCAATGAATTTCGGGCTAAGCTTCCTCACTCCGAGAGCACGTCTAACACCGGTGACAGGTGAAAGTCTCACAAACATGTGTTCACCCTCACTGAACTCCAGTGGTCGATGCTTGTTGTCATAATTACTCTTCTGGCGATTTTGTGCTTGCTTCAGCTTCTCTCTGATCATCTGGATCTGTCGGGTAGTCTCTTGGACAAAGTCCAAGCCAAATAACTCTCGATCTCCCATCTCAGACCAACAGGTAGGAGTTCTATGTAACACCCCGTCTGCAGCCGGTGTATTAACATACAAATGGTATTTAAAGCGCAGCTTGCAATAATTAATCGCGGAATCAATGTACTATTTTCTTCAAATAAACAAGGTTAATCCTCATGGTGGATTAACTCTTCCTTTTAATAACAATCCTTATATAATTGCAACAGTAAAATAAAACCTGAATAACCTCATACTCATAAATAACAATTCAAAAGCATCCATAACACATGGTGCTACAATACAAATGCTCAAGTCAACAAATAACATATTATTTAATAGTGGCATAGAAAACCTATATGCTCACATCAAATAACAATATAACCCATCAAGTCTAGTCATAATAAACTCTCATCATGGAAGAATGAATAATCATAATATGCATGACTCATAACAATAATGAAATCTCTATACTGGCCTCTTACCTCTATCAGTGTCCATCTCACAAACGTCATCTCCTGAAAATGTGCCCCAAAAAGGGGTGAGATTTCTAACAGAAATCTCAGTAAGACAAGGGATCCTCCACACCAAGCTCACTTACAGGTATAACATAAGTTCTAAAACAGTGCAGACAGTATATAAAGAAACAAACTAATAACAAGATGAGGGGAAATGGCTATATCGGGCCATTTATAGCAATAAACAACGCAATATATAAAATGAGCATGCCATGCAATATATCAATTGAATGTGCAATGCTGCATATATCCATGTCATATGTGTATGCATCCTCAAACATACATCATGTGGGTGCGCAAATCATAATCCTACTGGCCAGAGAACAATGTAGGTATTACGCATGTCCGTAACATACTCAAAAGTATAAGGAGTTCACCTTATACCCACACTGCAAGAGTTCTACCCCTTACATGGAGTCCACCATGATCAGGAACCCCACACAGGTGTTGTGCACACTACCCCACCTACATATACATGTAGCAATGTACTATAGGAGAATCCAGCTCAACAACATATACCATACTCACAACATAAACAGATATAATTCCATAATCCAACTCAACAGCATATCCAATTTGTGACATATCTCACAGATCAAGAGGTCTTGCTTAAGGTTATAACTTGGCCTGGTAGAAAGGAGGAATATTTTAGAGAATGAGTTCCAAGATTAAAATCCAGATTCAAAGAGAAATAGGTGTAATCGTTTAACAATTTGTAAACAACTTTCTTTTTCTTTTTCTTTTCAGTTCATTCTTATTCTCTTTCTCTTGAACTTTTCTCTTGTTTGTCGTTCTCTTTTCTCAGAACAAGTTTTCTTCTTTCTTTTCACTTCTTTTCTTTTTCCTCTTAGTAATTTTCCTTTTTTTTGTTTGTTTCTTTTTCATTATAACCAACCTTACTTCCTTAGCTTTTGCCTTTCTTCCCTGTACTCTCATACATCACAATTTATGTAATCAATTAATTATCATCTGTTCTTCAATTCAAATCTGAAAGTTAATCTCAAATAAGGTGAGAATTTATATGGAAAGTGGCTTATTCATCTTCATAGGTTTTCAAAGAATAAACAGGCTTAGACTCAAAAGGGTTTAACTAAGGAATGTCAGCAATGGTTGGCTATTTGGCCATCTAGTTTAAAGAAAAAACATGCCTCAATCATATCCATAGAATATATCACATACCAATTCAAGCAAAAAACAAAGCAAGTTCTAGAGTCTTACATACAGTGGGACACACACTCAATAAAAATTTTATTTATAGGCTCGAAACCTCACGGCTATGAATGAACAGTAATTCCCCTATTCTTTATCTTAAAAAATTTCATCACTAAAGAGAATATTCAATGAATCATGAAAATCATTACATTGATGCTCATTATGAAAAATTAAGAAGTTGCATCACCATGCTCTGAATCAAATCACTGATCAAATTTCCTACCAATCTACTATTTAAAAGCACTGAGTAAAACTTTCAGATTTTCACAAAACAATGGATTGGGGTTTTTATTACTTAAAACTCTAAAAAATTAATTTTAATTTCTAAAAATAACGTTGCATTTAAGAAAAAGAAAAAGGTTGAGATAGTTCCCTGTACTAGCCGGATGTTCCGTGTATACTCATGCAGTTTCTCCGGTTCATTTAGAAATACCCACTGATGGACTAAGCGCTTCCCGTTCCCAGATTTAAATGTTGTTGTCCCCAGCAACTGATTTAAATCTAAAAAGATCGCGTTGAGAGTTAAGAACTAGTGGATTCTTCTGAAACAACATCAATCAAAACTATCAATCATCAGTGCTGAAATACCATACTGCATCACAGGGCTATCTCATACCAAAACAATAAAAGAAATAATCGAAAAAAAATAGAAATAAAATAAAAATAGCTAAAGTGATCATTCATCAAGCTCCTCCTCGTCCTCTGCATCTCGCACAATGGCGAGTGTCATGACGGTATCCTCATCCTCATCATCTTGGCCCTCAGTAGCCGGATACGTGCTGGTCCCTCTCAGTGCGGCGTCATAGGCATCCTTCTCCTCGGATCCATCATAAGGCTCGGGCTGGAAGGTTGGTGGTCCTCTTTTTCAACTATCACTTGATCACCTTAGTCTCTATATGATTTTTTTGTATTTTTTAATTTACTTAACTAAAATTGAAATAATTAAAATAGAAAAATTAAAAATAGTAAAGTGTTGGGTTGCCTCCCAATTAGCGCTTATTTAACGTCACAAGTCTGACGTACCTGATTCATGTTACCTCTACAAGGGCAGCGATGGTTGCTCCTCTGTCAGTTTCTCCTCCAAGATATAATTTCAATCGCTGACCGTTGACTGTGAAGCTCCTATCAGAATCCAGAAGACTGATTTTAACTGCTCTGTATGATTTCATGTTCTTCACAATGAACGGTCCCGACCATCTAGACTTCAATTTCCCTGGAAAGAGACGCAAACGAGAGTTGAAAAGTAACATTAATTGTCCTACCTTGAAGTATCGAGGCAGGATCTTCTTGTCGTGCCACTTCTTCATTTCCTCTTTGTATAAACTTGCGCTCTCATATGCCGATGATCTGAATTCATCAAGCTCATCCAGTTGAAGAAGTCTTAACTTGAGTAATCAAAGTTTCCCTTTTTAATGACTTAAACAAGCTAAAATCATGAATTCTCAAAGGAAGTGATCATGAGTTACCTCTAGGCTTAAGAACTCAGAAAAAGGAATTGACTTGGAGCTTCCCACACAGCTCAACCACACTGACTTCAAAAGGCAACGACTTTGACACACAAGCTTGGTCCTTTATACCAAAAGGTGGCTTCTTAAATGCCAAGTAAATGTTCTTACACACCCCCAACAAGGATGGACAGTCCCAAACTCACAGCACACAGCCACTCACACTCTCAAGAACTGATTTTTCTCCCACACCAATGTTGCTCTCAAGTGTCTACAAGGTTAGAGGTGAAGAATCCATCATAAATGTGGTGCCTTGAGGGATTTCTATGGAGAGGAAGGCAATGAGGTAGTGGAGGAAGGATGCAGCAGCCAAGAGGACCAAAATTTCTACGTAGTCAAATCAGAATCTGACCTAGGTTATTGCGCAAGTTCCTATTTATAGTCCACTTAAGTTTCACCCGTCGGTATTAGCATTAATAGCTCCGCTAATTATTTTAACTTCAAACTTCATAATCTGAACCTAGCCATTTTTCTAGGATTTTTCATATTTTTATTATAATTTTCGCAGCACTTTGTCGGTATGCGTTTTAACGTAGCTGGTATAAGTTCTGACGTCAGTTCTCATTATTATGACTTCAAACATGATATTCAAATCCTAAATATTATTATAGGAATATTCATACACTTATTATAATTTTTTAGGATACTTCACCGGTACGCTCTTATACCGTGAAGCAGAACCGGTATCTGTACTTTTCATCATAAAAGCTATTTTCAACGTTATTAAGCCCTTACTATAATTATTTAAGTCTTCCTATATTTATTCAAAATCAATTATGGAATTATTCATTAAATTCAATATTTAATTCATTTAAAATTCATAATTTAACGGTTCAGGTTCTTACATAAACTGCTATATATTTCTTCATGCCCGACCACAAAAATTTTATCTTCAAATCCTGGTACATCTTTGTAGCCCCAGGGTGGATAGTGAATTGACCCTTATGAGCCTCTGACATCACCTCCTCCGTCAATGGACCTCTAGGTACCACAATCTTTTTCCGAAACATTAATAATCCATCATCGTTCCAAGACACACCATCTTGGTTCTTCACATAGTCAAGGCATTTTCTTTGCACCTGTGCCTCTTTGATCTTATCCATCAACTCGCATATTTTTCGTCTCAAGAAGTGCACCCCCAAACAAAAAGGTCACTGTCAAGTCTCAAAATTTCTCAATTACATTAAAATCATTAATCATCAAACTGGATAGACTAACGGATTTCTGACTCAAAGCATCCGCTACCACATTGCCCTTGCCTGGGTGGTACTTCAACTCAAAGTTGTAGTCCTTAAGAAATTTTATCCATCTTCTCTGCCTCTTGTTCAGCTCCTTCTGATCGAACAGGTGCTTGGCTGCTGCCACCTTCCTCCACTACCTCATTGCCTTCCTCTCCATAGAAATCCCTCAAGGCACCACATTTATGATGGATTCTTCACCTCTAACCTTGTAGACACTTGAGAGCAACATTGGTGTGGGAGAAAAATCAGTTCTTGAGAGTGTGAGTGGCTGATTGCTGTGAGTTTGGGACTGTCCATCTTTGTTGGGGGTGTGTGAGAGCATTTTCTTGGCATTTAAGAAGCCACCTTTTAGTATAAAGGACCAAGCTTGTGTGTCAAATTCATGGCCTTTTGAAGTCAGTGTGGTTGAGTTGTGTGGGAAGCTCCAAGTCAATTCCTTTTTCTGAGTTCTTAAGCCTAGAGGTAACTTATAAGGGTAAGATATTCTTATACCGGTGTAAGAGTTAAAAGTCTTAAACTCAATCTTGACCATTGATCTACTTGTATCTAATGGCTCATATTATTAAAAAATTTGAGCCCTTAAATATAAGTTGATCAACGAACAAAATTAAAAGGATAACTTACACTATTGTAAAATGATCTTGACGAGTTCATTAAAAGGCGAGCCCTTACTATAATTAAAAGGCTCATATTATTGTTACTCTTAATTACATGTTTCGAGTTCATTTCTTAGAAATAATAAAAAATATAATCTTGGAAGATCGAGCATAGGAACTTAAAAAAGGTAAAACGACGGGTGAAAAAACTCAAAAAGATAAAAAATGATATTGGGTACAAGGACCCAATGCAACACGGACGGTACCAATGAACATAGCAATCATCTTTTTTTGAACTTGTGTGGCTAGTTCCCTACATCGTTGAATATATATATTTTTGAACTTGTGTGGCTTGTTCCCTACATCGTTATATATATATATATATATATATATATATATATATATATATATATATATATATATATATATATATATATATATATATATATATATATATGAGGCAGGATCCTTTTGACACCGGTGTCAAATTTGAAATTTGACACCTCATCTGAGAGCCGTTAGATCAAAAAGATCAATGGTGTCACATGCTTACAAATCAGAGTCATTGATCTTTTTTGATCTAACAGCTCTCAGTTTAGGTGTCAAATTTCAAATTTAACACTGGTGTCAAAGGATCCTGCCTCATATATATATATATATATTCAACGATGTAGGGAACTAGCCACACAAGTTCAAAAATATATATATTCAACGATGTAGGGAACTAGCCACACAAGTTCAAAAAAAGATGATTGCTATGTTCATTGGTACCATCCGTGTTGCATTGGGTCCTTGTACCCAATATCATTTTTTATCTTTTTGAGTTTTTTCACCCCGTCGTTTTAACTTTTTTAAGTTCCTATGCTCGATCTTCCCAGATTATATTTTTTATTATTTCTAAGAAATGAACTCGAAACATGTAATTAAGAGTAACAATATTCTTACCATTTGAACCAATGGTTATCAACAAAGGTAACTAATTTACTGTAATCTACTCCCAAATTTTTTTTAAAAGACCAATTTTCTCCAATAAAGGAGTGTTTTCAATATTTTCACTGTTAAGAGTGCAATACTCTTAAGAACAGGACACGAAGAAAAGGGGCTATGACTTGCCTTAATGAAACCCGAAGCTAAAAGGTCAGCCACCTGTTTCTCAATTTCAGTTTTCTGATGGTGAGCATACCTATAAGGTTTCACACTCACTGGTCTAGCTCCTTCCACCAGGTGAATAACATGGTCACAATCCCTTGAAGGAGGAAGACCTTGTGGCAACTGGAAAACAGATTGATATTTCACCAATATGTTCCACACCTCAACAGGAACTTGTTTCTGTATTGACAGCAACTCAGGAAGCAATGCATCCGTAGAATTTACAGTTGGTGAAGTTGCTAAATAAGAACAAGCACCATTTGACTTGTTGGGCTCAATCTTCTTCCTAGCCCCAGATAAAATAACCCTTTTGCTGATTCCAAATAAACTCCATGGACATATCACTGTAGTCATGTATCACCCTACCCAAGGAACTGAGCCAAAGAATTCCCAAAATAATTCCCAAGTTGGACAGTTCAATCACCCATAAATCCACTACAAACACGTGTCCTTGTATCTCCAGAGAAACTGATGGGCATTTCCTTTCACAAATTAGAAAATCTCCATTACCAAGGAATACTCTCATCCTAGGAATTTTAACCAAAGGATATCCCAAATCTTCAGCAATGCTCTTTTGCACAAAATTATGAGTGCTACCCGAATCTATGAGGATGGAAACTAACATCTTCCCAACTAAAACTTGGAATTGCAAGGCTCTAGGATTTAGTTCCCCTTCCATGGAATGAAGAGCAGCATCATGAATTTCTGACTGAGCTTGATCTGGCTGCCACACTATCTGTTCTTCAACATCAGCATCCACTTCCTCACAATCCCCTACCAACATCAACAGCTTAGCCTTGCAACGATGTTTGGAAGTCCATTTGTCATCAAAAGTATAGCAAAGACCCATATCTCTGCGTTTTTGCAAATATTCCTGAGATACTCTCTTGACAGGAATATTAGAAGGTAGTGCTGGTAAGGAAGGTAATCCAGGCAATCCTGGTTTCACTGGAGTTGCAGAATTGGTGTGTTCCACAATTGAAACTGGTTTAGGAAAATACTTCTTGTTAGTATAAGAAGTAAAAGAACCCCTGAGTTCAGCAAAATGAGCCTCATATGTAATGGATAATTGCATAGCTTGATGAAGAGTGGTTGGGCTATGAAGTTGAATTGCTCTCTTTAAATCTGGTTGTAAACCAGAAACAAAGAAACTCATCAAGACTTCATCTGAGAAATCAGTTACTCGATTGATCAAAGCTTCAAAATCCCTAATATACTCATTAAGAGCTCCCACCTGAGACAGTTTGGACAAAACTCCACGCAAATCAGTATAGGTTGTACCACCAAATCGTTGTTTCACAGCCAGCTTCAATTCTTCCCATGAATGGATGGTACCACCATTGAACAGCCATTGAAACCATGGCCCTGCCCTGCCATCCATCTTCATCCTTGCCAATCGAACCTTCAAAGATTCAGGAATTTGATGTAGACCAAAGTACAGCTCTGTGCGAAAGATCCATCCAACTGGGTCTGTACCCACAAATGAAGGAAGTTCCATTTTAATAGACCGCATGATGTTCCTTGGATCATTCGGATCATACCTTGCATGTAATCCACTAGTAGTATCAATACTCGAAGAACCTGGATGAACTCGATTTTGTACTTGCTCCTCTGTGCGATTTTCTCCTCCCACGATGACTGCATGTATCTGCTGTAACTGAGTGTTGAGGGATAAGAACTGAGATTGATGATCGGTGAACCTTTGTTGAATCTCCTCCAAAGTTCGATCGACACGCTGTTGAAAGGAACCTAGTTCCTCCGCCACCTCTTGTAGCCGCATGTTGCAACCGGAGAGTCAAGAATGAAAGCACCAATGTTAAGAGTGCAATACTCTTAAGAACAGGACACAAAGAACAGAAGACACTTTCGTTTATTATTCAGATGAAAAACACATATGAGCCATGTGTCAAAGCTTTATACAACCACATGTTTCTAACAACTTTGCCACCTAAGCTAACTAACACGCCACCTCCTTTTACAAGGCTAACTAACTCCCTTCAAAGCAGTAACTCAAAGCAGTAAACTAACTCAAGTAAGGTAAACTAATTACACACCATTACATGGTTACAAAGTCTTTACTCCATAAAGGAGCACTCTTGATTCTACTTCCTTTAACCGTATCATTCAAAAATTAAATAAATTGTGATGATAGCTCCATCTTTTTATTTTTCTTTATTTTTCATAACCCTTTTCGATCTCGATTATAACCACTATATATATGATTACTATTTCTCCTTTGCAATTTGCGTAATAGTTATGGCTCCAAATCCTCATAAGAAAAAGAAAATAACAGACTCTGTTGACAATTTTTTTTTTTTTTGAAACTGATCCTAATTACCTCTTTAACGCGAATCAGAATCCTCAGGTATCTCTACGGGTTCGACTCTTTGAGCCGCCTATGAGACTAATCCAGAGTTCGGGTGCGAGTCCAAAGATTACGGTACTTATCTATGTAGCACCGATACGACACGCGACACGTGACACGACACGACACTCCGACACGTCAATCCTAAAAAATTATGGATTTCGACACGTTAGGACACGTTTTAATATTAAATAATATTTTTAATTTATATAGTGTATATTTCATTTAATATTTAATAATTTAACAAAAAATGAAACTAAATTAATAATACCCATCAACACGTTATAAAGATGGAAGCTTTAATAAAAAAAAATAAGAACTGTGATGAGAGAGAGATATAATATCATATAGAGAGATCAAATCATATTAAGGAGAGATCAGAGAGAAGGAGATACAATAAGAGCGTGATAGGAATTGACAACAATGATGCTGAGATGATCTCTTATCTACTTAAGGGAAAAAAAGACAAAAAAATAAAATTGATATGATCAGGTGAAAGCTTTATTAATATATTTTAATTTTTAAAAAAAATAATATTTTTAAAAAAGAAATTAAATTTTTTTTTTAAAATTTTAAAATAATATTTTTTTTGATATGATCAGGTGTCGGACACGGTCAAATTCGCGTGTCGGAAAAAGTAGACTGCGTGTCCGACACCGTGTGTGACACGACTCTCCTTGTTTTTACAAGTGTCCGTGCTTCCTTGGTACTTATGGCCTCCCCAGATGGTGTTGGTGGGATTCGAACCGAGGCCCTCTCCCACCACTCAGTTTCCATGCTACCAACTGAGCCACCACACTTACCATTGTTAAAATTGCGTTGTATAACTACCATAATATTAATTAAGGATATTAGCTTAAAAAATAAATTCACAAACACTTCTAATTAATTCGTCGTGCTCATAAATAAGACTCCAAAGAATCCATGGACAATGGTGCCCCAGAGAGGGAATAGAATAATGAATAATAAAATAATAATTAAATATCAAATCTAATCTTTTTAGAGTAAATCTTCTTTTTGGTCCTCATCAAATTTCACGATCTTCACTTTAGTCCCTAGCAAATAAAAAGACTCATTATGGTCTCTAAGAAATTTAAAAGGGACTCATTTTAGTTCTTTTAGGGACTAATATGGGTCTTTTTTGTGTTTGTGAGAGACCATGATTTCAACTAAATGGGTCCATTTTGAATTTTTTAGAGACCATAATGGGCCTTTTTATTTGCTAGGGATTAAAACGGACATCGTGGACCAAAAGAGTATTTACTCATCTTTTTAATAATGTTCGATAGTGGTTATATATATGTACACATTCAATTCAACGTTGCATGTCATCAAAGTAGTTTAGGTTTCGCCTGTGTCATCCTGTGTTAATTCAATCAAAATTTTCCATGTTGAACATGATAAATATAATGATTTAGAATATTTTATTTACTTTGTTATACTATTTTTTATTTGAATGTTGCATATTTTCCAGTTAAATATAATTTTCTTTTCCGAGAACAAATTAACTGATCACTATATTACTTTCTCTACCTAAATATCACATGTCTTTTCGTTTAATACAAGTTTTTTTTTTTCTTTTAGCTTTAGTATTCTTATTAAACTTTTTTTTTAATTCCATCTACATTTTTTTTAATGTAAATCCTATTCAATAAATTATAAAACAAAAGAAATTTGGTAAAAAGGATTAGATATACTACAAAAAAATTAAGAATTTAACATTCATTATTTATATATTTGTAATATATAGAAAAAAATATTTTTATACTAAAAATAATTTAATATATTTGTAGTGTATACATAAGGAATATAAAATATCAATAATACGAAAACATAATATAATTAAGGTTTCTTAAATTACCTTGTACAAGGTACAAGTAAACCACTAGTTCAAACAAGCTTTAGCAAATTGAAATTTTAGTTAACGATCAGGTGTAGATGTGTAATATATGAAGGAAAATAATGACTTATATACTGTGATATATGTGTTTTTAAATATATATAATTGTAAAATGGTTAGACGCTCATTATCATGGGACTTTTTCCGTTTAAATGATAATATTTGAACTCAAAAATAAACAAATAATAGATGTTTAGATAAAACTTATAATGACGAGAACTCTAATTTTTTTTTATGAAGATATAATTTCTTATGTTGCATGAGACTATTTGTATCATGCAACACACACACAAAAATGAGTAGAACCCATTAAGAAAAAAGAGAATAAATAAATAAATTTCATTCACTTTTGTCTTTATTGCATGAGACAAATTATCTCATATAACATGAGAAAATATATCTTTTTTTTATACAAAGTTTGTTATTCTGAAAGCCCACTTCAACCCTTAATCTCGAAGGAGACAAATATTCATTCAATTGTGGGGGAAAGCAGTGGTAAAATGGATTAGGTATATAACAGAACACATCCAAAAAAAAAATTATATAATTACGAGAGATGTTGGCCTTTTAAGGTGATTCAACAATGGAATTTACCAACTTCTTGATCTGCCTAGTTGGTATTTTTGATCTGAAAGTGACAGAAACGCCAGGTTATCAAAATAAAACCCATGTATAGCTCCAAATTCTCCATGATCATTTCAAGCTTAATGGAAATTACATGTCACCTTCAATTAAAGGGAGAACATAAATCCAATTAAATGCCCTTCCTTCATCTATATATGAATATATATTTTTTAGAGATATTCTAATCGGTTCATCGTTTCACTACTAGTCTAATTCGAGGCGGAATATCTATGAATATTTTTTAAAATAAGAAGCATCCCAGCGACATTTGATCATATTCTGATAAATTAATTTATTTTTTTTTAAATTTCTCTACTAATTCGTCCATTAAATAATTAATTTGGTCAAGTCGAGCAGGAACACACGGGGAACAAAACTCTCCCTACTAAATTTTTAATATAGTTGCGTATCCATAACTCGAACTCGGTAAATTAAAATCTTAGTTCGCATAAATTTACAAATTTAAGACAAAAATCATGGGTAATATTAGTTAACTGAGATAATATTATACTCATAAGGAAATACTGTTGTATGTAAGATATATATTCTTAGGGTAATGTTTTTCTTATGTCATTGGAGAGAGCTTACCTCATGCTATAGACCCTTCGAAATTTGAGCCATCAATTTTTATTTTTTTTATTTTTGTTATAATGTAGGACCCACTTGAAGATATCTCTATAGGAGATAGTCTTGTCTCCAATGACATAAGAAAAAGCAATCACATATTCTTATCATAGTTTCTTTATGTAAGTCAACAATTTTTCTTTTTATATTTTTATCTTCCACATTTTTGTGGTTTCTGCTGAGCTAATAAATGAACCGCCATCCAATTATTTATTCAGGTTGCAGGGATACTGCCCCTGTTACCTTTGATAGATTAGTAGTTAGGGTTTTCTCTTCTCTACTCTTTATTATATTGGTCAAAGATATATTAGGTTACCCAATCCATGGATCATTACAGTGTAAGGCCTATAAGCCAAAAGATACGTGGAATTAACCCATTAAAAATTTGGTAAAGGATATTTTCCCAGAGATTCTTTACCCTTTAGATCAGTAATGTTACAATTTAGCTAAAATTTTGGGGGTTTGATTTTGATATATTGTTAATCTAAAAAATATTATTGTCATCTATTTCTGTGATAACAAATTATCAAAGTTTGATTATTAGAACTATTACTTATGAAATTTATTTATTTTTAATGACGTATCGATATATCATTAATTGATAGTATAAAACAATTAAATTATCCGCGTATCAATTTAAACTCGAATATTAAAAAAACACAAATTAAAAGAGAGAAGTTAATTATTTGAACTTGAAAAAGAAGATATGTGTGTGTGAGATTTACATTTCTGCGGCAGCTGTACGTGCAGTAGTTAATTACTTGTCATATATATACGTGAAAGCATTAAATGAGAGGAATCATAATCATACAAAAGATGAAATCATTAAATGTGGGGAATCATAACTATACACATGTCATTGTTTTACGTCATTGTTGTTAAAATCTCGATTTATCACTACGATTTTACGTTTTTATGATTTTTTTATCAAAACAATTTTAATAATATTCCAAACGCTTTTACGTTTTTATGATTTTTTACAATTTTTTTACACTATGATTTTATATTTTACGATTTTTTAATCATCTTCCGATCTTACTTAAGATCTCGATTTTAACAACACTGTTTTACGTAAAGCGACTGTAGAAATGATTTTACCTTTATACATATATGGGAAATATTACTCTCCTTTCGCATAAGATAACTTCTCTCATGTTCTCTCACTTCGATTTTCGCACCCCGCCTTTTCTTTTTCTTTTTTCTTGTAATGGTGGGACCCATCCATTTTATCTCTATAACATAAGATAACTATCTTATGTAAAAGGAGACTAATAAAGCCCTATATATATATATATGATAAAATCATTTTTGCATTGCTTTACGTACAACAATGATACAAACCGGCAAGTGTACCGATCGTTCAAGTAATAAAGTGATAAGTAAGTTATCGTCTCCACAGGGATTGTGAGCGAATATCTTATAAACCTCCTTTCAAGATATAAAACCCAAGTGATTTGAAGAACAATAGAAATCAAAGACAAAGACGTATTTTTGGATTTTTAAATAAGAGAATGATGCAAAATGATTTGGATAAAAATATGAGAGATATTGCAGGTAAGTACACTCGCCCTATGATACCCTCTTTTTACTACGGATTGATTCACAATGCTCTATTAAAATAAACAACCAAACAATTTATCATCCAAACAATTATTAGCTAAACCCCAATTCCTTGCAAATTTAGCCCTTTAATCACAATTAAAACCCCAATTCCTTGCAATGTTTCAATTGAGATCAAGCATTACACAAATAAATTAAACGTTTGTAACCAAAAATGCGTCTATTCCTAGCACGCATGTTAATTATTATCCTACCCCCTTTCTGGACCAAAACCCCAATATTCCTATCTAGGGTTCTAACCTTCAAATTATCATTCAATACTAAACTGATCAGATTTAATATAAACGATAAGCAGTACGCACAGAGTAGGCATAAATCAATTAAATTAAAGAGCGAAAAATAAACCAATCCATAAATAAACAAAAGGTTCACATAGGGTTTGTGACCCTACCCACAATGAAGGAAACTAGCCAGACATGGTCATAGCTGAATTACAATGATCCATAAAAGAAGAATAACAGCTGAATTCAAAAGGAAAAGAAAATAATCTCCAAGATCAATCTCCACCCAAAAAGCTCTAGAAATTCTCTCCTCCTCTTCGTCTGTTTGTCTTGTCTTCTGACCCCCCCCTTTTATTTTGCTCGCACGCGTTCAAAACACGGTGTTTTTCTGCTCGAAACTCGGCGCTGATGGCGCCGATCATACTTCTTCCGCGCTGATGGCGCGAAATTTTCACTGAAAATGCATTTATTCCGCGCTGATAACGCCGTCCATCTGATCCAAATTTTCCTTCTGCGCAAATTCTCATTTTTCCATGCTAAATTCCTATCCAAATATAAACTTGAGTGAGAAATAACATTGAAAATGAAAAACTAACAATTAATCCATAAAATGTATTGATAAGTATGCTTTTTTGACCTTAAAGCTTAGTATTTTAAACCTGGAAAATCACCTATATTACAACCACATCAAATCATTCCCAGATTTAAATGTTGCTATCCCCAGCAACAAACTAGATTTCACATGGAGAAACAAGCAGTCATCAATCCAGCATACCATTACTCAGACAATCAAGAAATCACTATATTAAGCATGACTTATTCAATGCAAAGAAATCTTAACAATGCTCTCTGCCCTCATGAACATTAGAATCTAACTTGATCACCCCTCACCAAGATAAACATGTATCACTCAACACTTAGTGTTTAGGGGGATAGAAATCACTCAGTCCATCACAACAATAGCACTACCATAAGCTTGACCATATTCTCTAAATTCCTAAAAATAAGGAATATTACACATGCAACAATTGATCAAAAGGACTTCACAGGTTGTATCTTGGCCTGGCTAGGGGTAAAGATATATGGATAGTGGCTAATTTACGATGAGATTGAAAAACTGATAAATTCACAACTCAAAGACTTTTTCAACTCAACGGTGTTGCTCCACTAACATTCCCACAGAATTTTGGGAATCAATTCCTTTCACCCACATTTATTCTTAAGATCTTCATACATATCATCTTTCTTTCTTTTCCAGAATTTTCTCTTCTTCTGTTTTTTCTTTGTGGGTGACCCTTAATTACTTAACCTTAGTGGAGCTTACCTCAATTTCTTATTTATTTTTCAACATATCAATTTCAATCGCAATCAAGGTAGGCATGGACAAGGTTAAACAATCAATCAGGTATCATGAACAAATAGGCTCAGGCTCAAAGGGGCTAACAATGGAAAATTCATAAGGTGAGCTATTTGGCCATAGGCTAACAAGAATAAAACGTCTTTATCATTTCAATCAATGCATGCATAACAGAGAAATAGAGCAAGTTCTAGAGTGCTATTCTAGTGAGGCCTCTCAAGAAAAATTTAACTGTATAGGCTCAAACCTCACCAGCTATGGCTATCAAGCTAGACTTCATCACAAGAACATCAAACATCATTAATCTTTCAAATCACAGAATTCAATCAAATGAGCAATCATGAAAACTAATCATGCCCAAGTAATGTCATGCTAGATTTTTATAACAAATATGTTTCCTCAAATATAATCATGCAAGTTGCATAGGGAACACATTTAAACCTGAGCATGCTTTAGAATCATATTTTCCAAAAAAAATATAGGTTCGAAAATAAGAGCACACAAACAACTAAAAAAAAAATAAAACAACTGGTTAGAATATCTCCCCTGATAAGATTGTAATCCATTAGCATGCTTTGCCTTCCATTCCCAGATTTAGAACATTGTTGTCCCCAGCAACAAACTAATGCATACTCAGACTTCTGCAAACAAAGAACAACTGAGACATAACATGAAAATATTAAGATATGTGAGAGTACAACACCAATCAAAATAACCCTAGAGATATACCATCATCAAAACAACAAAAAAAAAAAAAAAAATAAACAAAAAGAAATAAAGAAAAAGATAAAGATATGATCAACCGGAATGTCATCCCCCTCAGCAGCGTGGGATGACCCAGCAAATGGAGGATCTGGTGGTACTGGATGCTTTGGTGTATGAGACCACCAGATCCAAACCATTTTAAGCTGGCTTCGATTTTTTCGAGAGATAGAGTCTTCACGCATGTATAAATGACATCCTCCTTTGACAGAATATTAGTTTATTTTTCTGTTTCGTATTTTTAGTTCAGGTATATCTCTTCTGATGTTTTAATGTGCGCATTATAGTTTATCCTATATGCCACTTTTGTTCCATTGTGCAGGTTTTTCTTCCTTCTTGTGGTTTCATTATTGCTGAGGACAACAATGTTCTAATCTGGGAATGGAATAATGGAGTACAACGTTATCAGGGGAGATTTTTAGCCAATTGTTTTAGTTTTATATTTTTTTAGTTGTTTGTGTGCTTTTAAGAAATGATGTTTGATGCTGTTACTTGGATTAGTTTCATGTTGATTCATTAGTTTGATGTTCTTGTGATGAAATCCTTGATAGCCTAGGTTTGAGCCTATACAGTGTTTTTCTTGAGAGGCCTTATAGAATAGCAATCTAGAACTTGCTCTATTTCTCTGTTATGCATGCATTGATTGAAATGATAAAGGCATTTTATTCTTGTTAGCCTATGGCCAAATAGTTCACCTAATGAATTTTCAATTGTTAGCCCCTTTGAGCCTGAGCCTATTTGTTCATGATTGCTGATTGATTGTTTAACCTTGTGAGCCTACCTTGATTGAGATTGAAATTGATATGTTGAAAAATAAATAAGAAATTGAGGTAAGCTCCACTAAGGTTAA
This sequence comes from Gastrolobium bilobum, assembly GCF_033153095.1. Taxonomy (NCBI): domain Eukaryota; kingdom Viridiplantae; phylum Streptophyta; class Magnoliopsida; order Fabales; family Fabaceae; genus Gastrolobium; species Gastrolobium bilobum. The sequence goes on along the minus strand of NW_026895140.1, from coordinate 1,540 downwards.
GTAATTAAGGGTTAACTAAAAAACAGTTTAGAAGAGAAAATTCTGGAAAAGAAATAAAGATGGTATGAAGATCAATAAATGTGGGTGAAAGGAATTGATTCCCAAAATTTTGTGGGAATGTTAGTGGAGCAACACCGTTGAGTTGAAAATGTTTTGAGTTGTGAATTTATAAGTTTTCAATTTCATCGTAAATTAGCCACTATCCATATATCCTTACCCCTAGTAAGGCCAAGATACAACCTGTGAAGTCCTTTTGATCAATTGTTGCATGTGTAATATTCCTTATTTTTCCAGGAATTTAGAGAATTCATGGTCAAGCTTATGGTAGTGCTATTGTTGTGATGGACTTGAGTGATTTACATCCCCCTAAACACTAAGTGTTGAGTGATACATGTTTATCTTGGTGAGGGGTGATCAAGTTAGATTCTAATGTTCATGAGGGCAGAGAGCATTGTTAAGATTTCTTTGCATTGAATCAGTCATGCTTAGTATAGTGATTTCTTGATTGTCTGAGTAATGGTATGTATTGATCCTTGCTTGTTTCTCCATGTGAAATCTAGTTTGTTGCTGGGGACAGCAACATTTAAATCTGGGAATGATTTGATGTGGTTGTAATATATTTGATTTTCCAAGTTAAAATACTAAGCTTTAAGGTCAAAAGAGCATACTTATCAATACATTTTATGGATTAATTGTTAGTTTTTCATTTTCAATGTTATTTCTCACTCAAGTTTATATTTGGATAGGAATTTAGCATGGAAAAATGAGAATTTGCGCAGAAGGAAAATTTGGATCAGATGGGCGGCGCTATCAGCGCGGAATAAATGCATTTTCAGTGAAAATTCCGCGCCATCAGCGCGGAAGAAGTATGATCGCGCTGATAGCGCGGATTAATTCAAATTCAGTGTAAAAAACGGCGCCATCAGCGCCGGTTTTCGAGCAGGAAGACACCGTGTTTTGAACGCGTGCGTGCAAAATTAAAAGGGGGGATCAGAAGACAAGGAAACAGACGAGAGGAGGAGAGAACTTCTGGAGCTTTTTGGGTGGAGATTGATCTTGGAGATTATTTTCTTTTCCTTTTGAATTCAGCTATTATTCTTCTTTTATGAATCATTGTAATTCAGCTATGACCATGTCTGGCTAGTTTCCTTCATTGTGGGTAGGGTCACAAACCCTATGTGAACCTTTTGTTTATTTATGGATTGGTTTACTTTTCGCTCTTTAATTTAATTGATTTATGCCTACTCTGTGCGTATTGCTTATCGTTTATATTAAATCTGATCAGTTTAGTAGTGAATGATAATCTGAGGGTTAGAACCCTAGATAGGAATATTGGGGTTTTGGTCCAGAAAGGGGGTAGGATAATAATTAACATGCGTGCTAGGAATAGACGCATTCTTGATTACAAACGTTTAATTTATCTGTGTAATGCTTGATCTCAATTGAAACATTGCAAGGAATTGGGGTTTTAATTGTGATTAAAGGGCTAAATTTGCAAGGAATTGGGGTTTAGCTAATAATTGTTGGATGATAAATTGTT
>NW_026895139.1:0-138695 GCF_033153095.1 Gastrolobium bilobum | reverse complement strand
TTGAATGACTATTTTTACTTCCCTTTTTTTATTAATATTATATTATTTGTAATTGAAATCTAAAACTCACGTGACCTGATACATGTGCTTTATTTGTATGATAAAGCTATTTTTATTTTATTTTATCATGTATTTCGTTTTGAAAGCCAACGTATCAAAACCGTTATAGAGTTTGTTTCTTTATATATACATATATATGATTGATTTAGTTTTATTATAGTTTTAAAACATATTTTTATCAAAATCAAAATCATTATTATTTATTATGAAATTAGCATGATATGCAATAATATGTATTGGCATGCAATGGAGCTTAGTAGATACTATATGATATAATATAGTGTGTAACAAAATATCTAAAAATACCTAACCACTTGTATCTTCAAACTCCAACTTCAATTTGAGACTTTTTGTAAACCCTTTGTCATCATCAAAATATATATTCCATATTCCATAATACATAGGAGGTCTTCAATCTCCCCCTTTTTGATGATGGCAATTTAAACTCAAATTGAAACAAGTAAGGGTTAGTAGCATAAGATATTAAAATCATGTAATCACATACTCCCCCTAAACATATGCATACTAAGAATTATTATGCTAATCAAAAGTAAGGCATACATATGTTCTCAAGACTTCTCAAAAACTCCCCCTTAAAATATGCTTAAGCTCATAAGCTCAATTTGATGATATTTATATTTTCTCCCCCTTTGACATCATCAAAATCAATTATAGCATATAATAAGGATTAAAGATGGATAAGGTATATAGCAAGCATATCATATATCAAAAATTACCCATGTCTTGTACTAAGTATTGATTCTTTGCAATTTTTGGGCTTAGTCTAAGAGGTTCTTCAATTTTTCAATATCTTCAATGTAATCTTCATGTTTTCATTCATTTCCAATTTCTTTCAAACACCTACAACATAATCTTCCACACTTTCCTTTCTAGGCACATTAGCAAGATCAAGCATTTATCAAATAGTACAAGTATGAATAATAGGCATTATATGAAAGATAACTCATTCATGATTGCTAATAGGCATTATTTGTGAAAGATACATTGAAATAGGCTTGCTGTCCTATTTTGATATAATTGAATATAAGAGTAAAATGGTGGAGTATTCAAGTACATAGGCATGTAGTGCATGAAGTAAGCTTTCTATCCACATATAGAACATTTATATTGAATATGTACAACAAAAGATATTTAAAAAATAGTCTATGCATGTCATATTAAACACCAAACAACAACTAGACATCATGTGCAAAAAGATTTATCAAATAAAGCAGTCCATGGCACATGATGCATACATGCTCACTAAGTTTTCTTAGGAACATATATCATGTTCTTAACCTTGGGGCTAAAGAACATGCTAGATGTGTTAGGTTGAGGTCCATAAGATGTTGAAGCAATGTTGCTCACATTTATAGTCCTCTTAGGAACCCACTTAAGATTAGTTCCTTTTAGGCCATATTTCTTAATATTGCATTGATATACAAGATGACCACTCATGCAACAATATGTACATTTCTTAAATGGTAGCTTAGACATGAACCTAGGAGGATAGTGGTTTGTCTTTCTTGGTTGAACAAAGGGAGGTTTTTGAAAACCAAGTCCATGTTTAGTAGTCTCAACCCTTTGTCTATCAAGGAGAACATTCAAGTTATCTCTCCCACTAGTCATTCTATCAACCATTACCTTCAAACTATCCACTTCATTAGATAATTCAACACATTTAGTACATGAAATAGTGGAAGGGGGGTTCACATCATCACATGATCCAACAAGACAATTCATGAAAAGATTTTCATTTTTAAGATCCTCATTGTCTTTCATTAGATCATTTACAATGGTGGTCAAACTATCAACTTTGTCTTGCAAGCAATTTTTCTCATTTTTAATTTTCTTAACCTTTGAGGTTAATTTTTCATTTTCAACTTGCAAACACTTATAAGCATACAACAAATCATCATATGATGGACCTACCATAGAAGATGTATCACAAGAGGTGCTAGAACTACACATTGAATTAGAATCACATACCAAATCGGAATCCCACATAGAACTGGAAGAGTGGCTAGAATATACCTCAATTTTATCTTTTTCAATTTGTGTCATGAAGCAAAGGTTAGCTTGTTCACTTGATGAGGAGCTTGTAGTACTTGAAGTGTCATCCGAAAATGCCATGTAAGCTTTCTTCTTTTTGCTCTTACCTTTCTTGAACTTGCCATTATCATATTTATTCTTTTTGTTCGGGCAGTCCTTTTGGAAGTGGCCTTCTTTTCCACACTCAAAACAAGCATTGTTTGAGTTGCTTTCTTTTCTACTTGGGTTGTTGACCCTTCTTCTCCTTCTGTTAAATTTCTTGTTGAAGAACTTGGTAAATGACTTGTTAAACTTTTTCACGAACATTGTCATTTCATCGTCTTCACCGGTGCTTGATTCACTTGAAGAAGTATCGGTACTTTTCTTACTTTGCTTGGATTGGGAAGAAGAAAATTTTAGAGCTATACTCTTTGAATTTTTCTTGTTAAGCTCACGCTTAGCCCTTCTGTTTAATTCCAACTCGTACTCCTGAAGCTTTCCAAATAAAGTAGCAATTGACATTGTGGAGAGATCTTTAGCTTCATAGATTGCCGAAGCCTTTGCATCCCATTCCTTAGTAAGACATCTCAGAATTTTGTTAACTAACAGTTCATCATCATGAAAAATATTTAAAGCATTCATTGATGTAACTATATGCATGAAACGTTTTTGCATGTCAAATATAGACTCACCCTCATACATCTCAAAGAGCTCAAACTCCCTAGATAATGCATTTTGTTTAGAACGCTTTACTTCACTAGTACCTTCATGGGTTGTTTCTAAAATAAGCCACATCTCACGTGCGGTCTTACATGAAGATACTCGGTAGTATTCATCCTTACCAAGTGCATTAACTATTAAGTTCTTTGCTTTTGAGTTGTATTGGGCACTCTCTAATTCTGCTCTAGTAAACTCTGTGTATTTTTTAAGCATATTTTTACCATTGTCATCTAGTCTAGTTGGAGGCTGATATCCTTCCTCTACAATATACCAAATTTTAAGATCTACCGACTCAAGGAAAATCTGCATCCTTGTTTTCCAGTAGGGATAATCAATCCCATTGAAAAACGGAGGGCGATAGGTGGAACCACCCTCAAGAGGAATATCCTGATGGAAAGAAGCCATAGGATCTTTAACTCTTTGGCAGATAGCCAATCACTCAGAGCACGAAGCTTTGATACCACTTGTTGGGCAAGTGGCTTCTTACACAGGACGCTTACGGAACACCTAGAGGGGGGGTGAATAGGTGTTCTAACCTTTTTCAAAATCTTTTTGAATTCAGTAAACAATTACACAATTTTTCTTCAATCCCTATATGCCCAAAATAGTTTTTCGCAATGCTAAGAACAATGTAGTAATAGAATGCGTACCTTAGCAACTTATAGAGTATAAACGCAGCAATTATAATAGCATTAGTGTAACTGTCAGTCTCTAAACAAAATATTCAGAAATTAAATCAGAGAGACAAAGGACACACGATATATCCTGGTTCACACCCACTAAGCCTAAGTAGGGTGCTACGTCCAGACTGAAGTAGCTGCAGATATTTTATTTATCACAAGTGTACCAGTTTTACAAACACGCGTCACACATGAAATCAAACAAGATATCAAAAATCTTCCTAGTGCCTACACTGCTCCAAGCTCTGAGAATACTCTCAAGCCGAACCTACGGAGTTCACCAACTCTTCTCACACAAGACCTCCACTCTCCCTAGTGGATTCTTGAGGCTCCAAGCCTTGAGACACACTCTCAAGCCAAGCACAAGGTCGCCAACCCACACGGTTGCACCCACACACCTAGGACAGATTTACAGCACGCAACTACTCCACTTTAACAATCAATACAGAATTTTCAGAATTGTAACAAGTGAAATAAACCAAAATTACAGTGTCCTATCACACCAAATATATCACAGTAATATCAAACTAAGCTCCACAAATTTATGCCATATGCAGAAAATTAATCCAATGACATATGTATTAAAATCTCTAAAATTAATGCACCAAGGAGCTTTGATATTACACAATTATTTTTCTAATCGATGGACACCAAGAAATCTGATTTAAAAAAAATATCACAGTTATAACGAGAAAAATCAGATTTGAAATTTATCTCAAAATTTCACATAAAATTCAGAATTAGTTCTAGATAAATCTTTTAATAATAAACAAAAGAAATCTGAATTTTAATCACAATATAATTCAATTAAAACAGAAAATTCAGATTTAATATTCCAACAATAAAATTTCTAGAACAATTCAAGATTAGGTTTCTAAACAATAAATTTCAAACAAAAATCTGAATTAACACAATGTATAACAAGATGTAAAGATAAATTCAGATTTAATATTTTTAATCAATATTTCCCAAAAATTAGAAACACAAATCTTACACAAAGAGCATCAAGATTTCTAAGATATTCACATAAAATCAAAACAGAAAAATCAAGATGCAAAAATCAGATTCCAAATTTTAACAATAAATTTTTATACTAATGAACAACTCAAGAATTTAATATTCAGATTAAACAACTCAAAATCCCTAAAGCATATGAAATAACAAATCTGGAAATTTCAGATTAAATGCTTTAAATCAAAGATTCACAGAGGATTTGAGTTTCTTGAGTATACCGTAAAAAGCCCCAAATATTTTGTATCTCTGTAATACCGATTTGTGTTAACTCAGATTACATGTGTTGTATAAACTCACCAATGCAGCACCCAAAATAAAGATCAGAACAAAGCGCATCCAAGAAACTAGGACTACGCGCATCCAAGAAAAAGAACCAGTAATGGCGTTTCAGAATGAAGAAAAGCTTGAGATCTAGTGTTTTAGCTTTTGTGACAAAAAGCTTGAGAACCGCATCAGTGTTTTAAAACGTATACAGAACCAGCGTTTCTTACCGCATCAGTGTTTAAAAAGTATACAGAACCAGTGTTTCTCTTTTTGCAGGTTGAAGAAGAGAGATTTTGTTTTTCTTGAGTAGGGAGCTTTTTCTTTTCTTTTCTTTTCTTTTAACAGAGAGGGATCGAAAATTTCTTATTTTGTAATTTTTTGTTTGTTTATATATGTATATATAATATAGATAGCCAAAGCTAACCCACGTGACTTTTACCTTTACTAGATGGGACTTTTCTTTTGAAATTTGAATGACTATTTTTACTTCCTTTTTTTTATTAATATTATATTATTTGTAATTGAAATCTAAAACTCACGTGACCTGATACATGTGTTTTATTTGTATGATAAAGCTATTTTTTTTTTATTATGTCATGTATTTCGTTTTGAAAGCCAACGTATCAAAACCGTTGTAGAGTTTGTTTCTTTATATATACATATATATGATTGATTTAGTTTTATTATAGTTTTAAAACATATTTTTATCAAAATCAAAATCATTATTATTTATTATGAAATTAGCATGATATGCAATAATATGTATTGGCATGCAATGGAGCTTAGTAGAGACTATATGATATAATATAGTGTGTAACAAAATATCTAAAAATACCTAATCACTTGTATCTTCAAACTCCAACTTCAATTTGAGATTTTTTGTAAACCCTTTATCATCATCAAAATATATATTCCATATTCCATAATACATAGGAGGTCTTCAAAAGATTCGCTTGAGAAGTATGAAACTGAGATGTTTTGGAATATATAAAGAAGCAGACAGCATCTAAAGCTCTCAACAATGCTATAGCATAAAAATAGTACTGGTCGATGTTTTAGGTTTAAAGTTTCTAAAATTACTTTAGATAAATTTAATCTAACTTTTATCAAAATACATACAAAAAGTGTGTGAAGTCCATGTGTATTCATGTGAAAAAAAGAGAAAGAAAAAAAAAGTCTCATACACTTTTATGTGTGTATTTTAGTGAACATTAGATAAATTTATCTGAAATAACTTTAAAAATTTTAAATCCCCAAAATTTATTTTGTTTTATTTTTTGTTTCACATGCTGAAAAATATTTAAAAAGTAGAATGGGAATCATATCATTTTTTTTAAAGAAGGTATAGATCGAGAGAATAACAAATACTTGAAAGTTGAAAAAACTATTGTTCTAGGATATCGTGTCATGTTTAGAATCGAATCGCATGTACATATTTCTTCATTTCAACTTTTAATTTAGAAAAAAAATTCATTCGGTTTTTCGTCCCAAAATTTCTAAAATAATTTTTTATTTTCCTATAAAAGCTTTACAAAAGCTTAAGGGCTCGTTTGAGAGTTAGTTTTAAGAGGAAAAGGAAAAAAAGAAAGAGTTTAAAAAAGTGAGGGAAATGATTTAGGAATTTTTACAAAACCATTTTGTAACATCCCAAGCGCTAACGAGGGCGGGGAGTGATCGTTGGTGCGAAAGGGTATGGTGCAAAAGGGCACAGACAAGGAGCCGCTCCTGACAGATTTCCAGCGGAGGTACATGAATGAATCGAATCGATACCCAAAAGAGAGATTCCAAAGACTATACAAGTATGAGACTACACAGTTAGGATAACTTATAAGAATTAATTGGTACTATCTATACTAAGAAAATGCATCTACCTTTTGGTAGCCCGAAACGGAAGAATTCCATAGTTAAGCGTGCTTGACTTTCAATAATTCTAGGATGGGTAGCCGGACGTTACACATCCAAAATCTTGTTCTTAAAATTAAAGTTTTTCAAATTTGGAGGATTTTAAACTCTCAAATAAGGAAAAAAAATACCCTATATCTCCCTTTCCCTTTCTCTCCATTGAATTCATTTCCTTTCCTTTTCTTTCTTTCCAAACTCACAAATAAGCTTAGGGAGTTATTGAACAATTATATTGGCAGAGGGCCTTGGTAAGATGCAGTGACGATGTTTGAACTAGTGTATTTAAATAGAAAAGTTGTGTTAACATTCTGAGTTGTTGGGTTTAGTATGCTCTTTTCAATTAAGCTCTATAGCTTTAGTGAGAGTGAGCCCAAAGTCTAATTTTAATCCATGAAGCTTAGGGTTAGTTTTGGATTGGGCAGGATATATAAACTCTCTTTTCTCTCTAGTGCATCCAAGGGTTACAGACATCAGAAACACACCAAAGAGGCAGACGTTCATCATCTGAACGATTGCCCACAAGACCCCCTGATCCCCTTGAGTCATAGCCTGGAAAATCAACAGTAGAGCAGAATCGCGATCGTTCGTGTTGCGTTGCTGCAGATCGTGAGGCTTAAGAAGGAGAACTGAACGTGAGAAATTGTCACGCTCTCTACTTTACCCCAGGTAATAAAGCAGTGTCTCTCTTCTTCATCGCAATGGTACATGTGCTTCCGCGTTTCTGATGATAAACCTTCATGTGGTATCAGAGCCGGATTATGATGGGGATTAAGATCAGTTTTGATTTATTTATTTTTCCTATGTGATTTTTGAAAATATGGCACCTTTATTTTGTATCTGTTATTTATATTCATGTTGGTGATTCTTTATAATTCTTTTTCATAAAAGTTTAAATTTTAATCGGTAAAAATGCTTTGATCCATGGTTAGGGTCTCTCGTGTATTTCTCGATTTATAACAAGGAGGCTAATCTCATATGATTAGGTTTCCTCCTTGCTGTTTTTATTTATTTTTCGGAATTTCTGTGTATTTTTCCAATATTTTGTAAAAGTTTAAGATCGAGAAACCGCGAGGAAGATGCGCAGTCAGCACTGTCAGAGACTTTTCGAGGACTTCCCGAGCTCAGAATAAGGCGATCCATATATGGTTGGAAAGAGGAAGGAAAGACGAACATAACGGTGGGTGGATCGTCGCCACCGAAGCCTCCACGCGTCGCCACAAGCGGCTGCGAGTGTCCTCCACTCTCAAGCAAGGAATGAGCGCGTGTGGGAGCGTGGGGCCACCTTTTTGGGTGGTTCTGGCGGCGGTGCACTCGTTTCTTTGTGGCAGTCTTTCCCCTGGAGTTTTTGGCCTGAGTTGACTTCGGGTGACGGCGCGGCAGACCAGACGGCTAGGGTTCCTCTTTCGCGTCGTAGGGTTTCTCGCCAAAGGATTGGGTTTTTGGGCTTTTCGGCCCATGGAAACTCTAAAGGGGCTTGAGACATATACTATGAGCTAGGCGAAAGTCGAATTCCAAAGTTGTATTATTATTATTTTTTTATTTTCTTTAAAATAGGAAGGCCATGGATTAAAGTAATTAGAATTTATTATTTAATGCTTTTATTGATTGGTATGAATTATATGTGCGGTTAACATGATATTTGCGATAACATGTCATATAGGATAGGAAGGTGCCATATTGTTGCATGATCACATGTCATACGTGCATATTTACTATTATGTCATTACCGACTAGTATGATAGTTTATGCGCGTAGTTTTAGATTTTAAATAGTCCGGTAAAATAAAATTATGATTATTATGATTTTAGAAACAAAATCTAGATTAATGGTTATATTAATTTCGAAAATTAATTAATATTATGATTTTGGTAAAATCTAGAATAATCAAATTGATTATTTTGGAGTTTAAAATCAAGACAAATTATCAAGATAATTTCCTAAGAGAAAATTGTTTGAAGAAAATAAATTTTTGTGGGTTTTTTGAAATGGTCATGGAATAACACACGCTGCATAAACATTCATGTATCATGATTGTGTGGAGCACACGCTGACGTAAAGTGATCGGATTTCAGGAACTTAATGTTTTCAAAATTATGTTAAGCTAAGTGCCCGTTTATCGACGCACTTACTTACATAGTTTTTGAAATCAAACAAAATTATTTTCGAATGAAACATTTCTTGGAAATTGGAAAATTCCAAAATTTTAAAATATTGAATCTGTAAAGATTTTTTAAATTAAGTTTCAAAAACCTAAGGGCTCCAATTGTGGGTTTATTAGTGAATGGTTATCGCTGAAGCCCCATCGGATAAGGATAATCGGATTTCACTAGATTAAACCTTAATATTTTCAAAATTTTAGTAAAGTTTTGTACGGCCCATCGTCGGCAACACTTAGACACTAAAGATAATTTTGAAAGTAAACAATGGTTAAATACATTCAACTTAGGTAAAGTTGTTAACCCTCCCATCGAGGCTCTGGCAATGGAACTTAAGGCCCAAATAACAATGTTAGTTTTACAAGTATCTTGCCCATCGTAAGCCTTGTAAAGATAACTAATGGATTGTTAAACAATAAACGATTAATAGTTATTAAATCACTAGCGATATTTGTGTTTGTTGTTAATACTAGTTTGTAATTAGTGTGCTTTGATTGTTTTTCCAGAAAAATGTCTTCATTTAATCCTTTAGCAACTATTTTGAGCCAAAAACCTATGGATGGTACCAATTACAAACAATGGAAAACTAATCTTAATATTGTTCTACAATACGAAAAGCTCAACTTTGTACTGACCACCCCTATACCAGCGCAGCCCGCTGAAGATGCGCCTAAGGCAACAAAGGCCCAATTTCAGCAGGAGAAGGCAAATATGGCAGTTCATTGTTACATTTTAGCCAGTCTTGCCAATCACCTTCAAGAGCAGGTAATCATGGTTGAGAGTGGAGCAGCTATGCTCCAGACTCTTGATGACATGTTTGCTACGTCTAGCAGCTCTGCTAGGCAGATTGCGCTGAATGCTGTCACTAAGACAGTAATGTCTGGAGGAAGTGTGCGGGATCATTGTTTATCAATGATTGCAAACTTCAAGAAGGCTGAGGATCATGGGGTTCGGTTTGAACAAGAAGTGAAAGTTGACCTTCTCTTACAATCACTCCCTGATTACTTCAATCAGTTCAAGATGAACTATAATATGAACAAGTTGAATCTTGATCTCACTCAGCTGATGCACGAGCTTGAGAGTGCTGAACAGTCTCTGGTCAAGCAGGGTAGTGCATTTTTTTTTTGTGAGAGTTCTGGTAAACCTAAGGGGAAACCCAAGGGTAAGTAAAATAAACTTAGGATTTAGAGCAATTACATAACTACAGTTAACTGGAGACTTAATTCCTTATGACAGAAAAATAGGTTTGATACCACATTAAGGTTTATCATCAGAAATGCGGAAGCGCATCGTACCGTTGCGATGAAGAATAGAGACACCGTTTTGATTACCTGGGGTGAAGTAGTGTAACACCCCGTATATATCCAGTAATGTTATCATACTATCGTATTAAGCAGCGCTTAATTAAAAATGCGGAATATCATTTTTCTATTCAATTATGATGTCATTATCATTACCAACTTGCTTATTAAACAATTAATAAAACATCGCCTGTATGTAATTGCAATAAAACAGCTAACTGAAATATCTCATAATCATAGATAATAAAAGTGTGGCTCTAGTCACGGAACTACAACAACGTAGACCGGACCATCTAACAGTTTATACAACTCCAGTCTAAAGGTACTAACATAAAGTGTCATGGACAATCCCCATGCTCACTCAAATAAGGCAACACGCCCAACATCAGTCTCAACAACAACATAAGCATAAATAGCGGAAAACATAAACAATATCCATATCCAGTCATGACAGCAAAACAGCATAATATCATCAACTAAGCTCTGGCCTCCTGCCGCCAGAGGCATCAGTCACCAAACTACCAGAACCTGAAATAAGCATTCCCCAAACGTGGGGTGAGATCTCTAAACAAGAAATCTCAGTAAGACAAAGGGTCCTCAAGGATCTTCCACCCTAAGCTCACTTACATGTGCAATATAAGTTTAAAAGAAGATATCATCATCAGTTCTAAAATAGTGCAATGCAGCAGATAATCATGTCATGTGTGTCAATTCTATTCTACTGGCCAGAGAAATGCAGGATTTATATACGTCTAATACCCACAAATAGTGCAAGACGCTACTTGCATCCACCCCGGATCACCGTCTTGTATGACGCTACATACTCAGGTTTACCGTCAAGATGGAACAACACATGTATATTAAAAGCCATTACACATAAAGCTCAACAGCATTTCAAATATTCAAAGCATGTAACACAGCATGCATACAACCACATCCTCATGGGACATGGTGGAACCACAACATGGCTAAACCGAGGACACGAAAGCTTACCTTGCAAGCTAACCCCCACAGCCAAGAGTCCACAGCTCAAAGTCCAAACACATCAGATTCACAATCTGTTACGGACCAATATTATATCAATAATAATGCACCACAAGCATATAACTTAAAGACAACGCCTTTCCTTACGTTTTACGTCTTAAGGCTCCATACCAAGCCATAAGTCCTTAATCACAACGATTCTGACTTAATTCATTAATTACATAAGTTCAACTTCATCAATCTAGGGTCCACAAACCCCCAATAGCCTACTGTACACACAGCACAGCTTCTGTTCTACGAAATCCCAGAATATCTGGATATTCCTCGGGACCATATCCGGATATGCAATATCCAGATGTCTCACTGGACATATCCGGATATGCAATATCCGGATATCAAGAATCCCATATCCGGATATCTAATATCCGGATGTCCAAATCCCATATTCGGATATCACATATCCGGATATTTCACGACAGAATGCAGAAACTGCATTTCGTGAAGATATCCTTCCAAGGTTCCATTTTTAACACTTAATTACGTTAAAGCATGCATCTTTATACTGATTAAGGTCCACACCCCAGTTGGTTACTTGATTAACCCATTAAACATGCAAAGATCACACCTTTAACCCATTAAAACACAAGCTCAAGGTAGGTACAACTCACCAAAGCTCAAAACAGAGGATCAATGGCTCATGGAGCTCACCACACTGCCTCTACAGGTTTTGGAAATAAGGTGTACGAAAATGCAACACAAAGGTTGGTCCTTTCTTCACAAAGAAGCTTCTTGAAGCTTTACAAGCCAAGAAGGAAGCTCTCACCCTCACACAAGGCCACTCTGCCCACAAACTGACTTCAAACAGTCCCTCAACTCAGAACCAAAACTCTCTACACACTCACAAAGGCCACTCACACAAGGCTCAAGTGTTTGGAGGTGAAGAAACTAAGCACAAGTGACACTTGATCTCCAAAATGGTGGAGAAATCTCAATGGAACAGTAGCAACGGACCAGCCACTCCAACATTCACGTAGCAACAGAATGCCTAGGGTTTTGTGCCCTTAATAAGGGTATTTATAGCCACTTACCCCATTAACACACAATATTAACTTTAATTGCTACGCTTAGCATTTTAATCCCAAACTATGGATCTTAACCTACTCAATTTTACAAGAATTAACATATTTTTCTTATAATTTTCTGAGCACCTTTTAGGTGCGCGCTTTTCAAAGCCAGTACCGGTTTCTAGCACCAGTTCTCATTATTTGGACTTGAAACTCATTTTACAAGTCCTACATATCATTCTAGTAATTATCATGCACTTATTATAATTTTCCGGGATACTTTTTCGGTACGCATTTATACCGACTAGCAGAACCGGTATCTGCACTTTTCTTTCGAAAAGCGACTTTCAGCATTATTACCCACTTACTATAATTATTAAAGCCTCATAATAATTATTAGGGTCAATTATGGAATCATTTCCTATTTTCTCATAATTTATTAATTAAATTCCTTAATTAACGGTGCGGGTTCTTACGAGTAGCGAGTGTGACAATTTTTCACGTTCAGTTCTCCTTCTTAAGCCTCACGATCTGCAGCAACGCACTGCGAACGGTCGCGATTCCGCTCTACAGTTGATCTTCCAGGCTATGACTCAAGGGGGTCGTGTGGGCAACCGTTCAGATGATGAACGTCTGCCTCTTTGGTGTGTTTCTGATGTCTGTAACCCTTGGAGGCACTAGAGAGAAAAGAGAGTTTATTTACCCTACCCAATCCAAAACTAACTCTAAGCTACATGGGTTAAAATTAGACTTTGGGCTCACTTTCACTAAAGCTATTGGGCTTAAGTGAAAAGAGCATATTAAACCCAACAATCTCCCACTTGCTCTTTTGGAAACAAACTTGAGTTCATAAACCCAAGACCATGTAATCCATAAGCCATCATCATCTGATTATACAACCCATCCCTTGTCTCAAGCTAGCCTGGGGATCTACCATTTTTCACTCATCAAGGCTCCTGATAATCTTTGAAAGATTATCTAATTCGGCGCTACTTCACTAAAAGCCCGAACGTGAACTCCAAATTAATGACCTTTATAACATGAATATGCATTGCCCCTTTACAGCATGTCTATAATTGATTGATTAATTTTCTGTAACCCAATCAATTATTTATTCACTTGACTATGATAGTTTCTCTAATGAATTAATTGTACTGGCCAGTGTCTTTAATATCCAAGTACTTAAACATATCAAGAGGACATTTCCTATAAACTCCTTGTTGTTTATCTCATAAATACTGATAACCAGATAATTTCAATCCCAAAATACTGAGTTATTGGTCGTCAATTGATCGAACCTTATCCATTGATAAATCAAAGAAAGAAAACTATTTAATTACCTATTCAAAATAAGAATTTAGAACAATTACATAATTATAATTAATTAGATATTTGTTTAAAATTGTTTTTCTGTCACAAGGAATGAAGCATTAGATCCTATAAGCTATTACCTACTAAAGTTGAGGTTAAGAATGTGATTCTCCGGAAAGGCGCAGAAACTTTGGGAGGAAGGTTTCCGGGTGATAATTATTGGTTAGGCCAGTTGCATCTTCTCAAAGAAAGGCTGATGATATATTAAGTACGGGTAGTACGCCTTATAAGCCTTCCTTAGTTATGATGACGGAACACTTGAAGGGAAACCAAAACAAAAAAAGAGAAGAAAAAGAAACCAATTGAAGATTCCTAGGCTACTATGTAAAGTACGGATTTGCGTACATGATGATGCAACGGACTACGTCGATATAATATCGGCTAAAGCATTATTTTAGGATTTTGAGTAAAAGAATTGTCAAGTTAAAATTAATTGGATAATTTCTTTTAAATTAATGCAATCAAACATGTCTAGTTCTGTTAATAATTTTGATGGGACTCGTGTTATATCAGTGTCATTTAAGCAATTTCGTTACAGTAAAATTTAGGAAGACCGTAACTTTTGACTATCCAAATTAGTTTTTTTTTTATTTCACATAATTTTTTGAGATTTATGCAATAACACCTCATTTGACATATTTTATCTCCCACAAACATAATTTGAATTTATAACAATAGTTTCACAATTACAAAATCATTTAAAATTCAAAAGATCCTAACTTCTTTCCGAACCAATACTATGAGTTGTCACATGTGCCATCTTCTGGATTTAAATGCTCTTGTGATTGTGGTACCACCATTGTTACAAATTCAAATTATATTTGTGGGAGGTAAAATATGTCAAATGAGGTGTCATTGCGTAAATCTCATTATGTGAAATAAAAAAATTATCTGATTTGAATACCTGAGTCAAAAATTATGACCTTCCGAATATCTACATGACGCGACATGACACAACTCCCATCAGTATCAATAATATGTTTGACTGTATTAATTTAAAAAATCTCATCTAATCAACTTTAACTGGCGAATTCATTTGCTCAAAAGTTGGTGTTTTTTCCATATAATATCGGATCAACCAATCTCTGCATCTTGATTGAAGCAATTCTTTGGTCAATGCATGGCTTGATGCCTCGATCGCAAATTTATCATGTGAGATGCAGGAAAAAAAAATGCAGGGCAAAGTCGGTGACTAATTTTGCTCACATGGGAGTATTGGATCAATTTTATCTAGTTACTTATTTTTGTATAGTTTTTTTTGGTAATACGTGGTATTCTGTGAATCTCATGGATTTTAATTGTATAACTTTGAGCAACAATGGACACCAGCATATAAAATTAGATATAGTTATGAATCAATTAATAGCTGGTTATTCTAGCTTAATCAGGTCTAGAGTTCAAATCTTGGATGTATAGGTGTATTAAAAATTCGGTGGGGGATTGTATCTTGAATATATAAGTTGAAAAAATGTGTTCAAACTTCAAATATAAATTGTACTTGAACCAGGACATAACATCTCTAGGTTTTGAGGATAGTTGAATGATTACAACTTTTAGAGTCCGTTTAGATGAACTTTTTTGTTTTAAAAAGTTGCTTTTTTTAAGGAAAAAAAACACTTCTCGAAAAAATCTGTTTGGATGCCGTTTAAAAAAAAAACAGAAGTAATAAAAAAATCAAAAATTTATTTTTTTCAGAAGTTAAAAATTTTAGTTTCTAAAAAAAGCAGAAGTCAAAAGTCAAATATTTTTTAAAAATCTAAATAGCTGTAGCTTTTATAGAAAGTACTTTTAAAATAAGAAAGTCATAAAAAGAACTTTTTTGATAAGTCAATACAAACGAGTTCTTAATGGTTTCAAAAAAATGCTCTTTAGATTGACAATTTTTTTTCCGATACAAGTGGGAATGAGAATTGAACATATAAATCTAATATAACTTATCTAAACTCCTAAACTTCTAACCACTAGAACAATCTTACTAGCTTAATAGATTGACAATTTTAATAGAAAGGAAAAGGGAAATAATGTGACATGAGAGCATGCTGTTGACAGACCTTACGACCATGGCAGTGGTCACTCAACAACTTCATATAATGAAGCATCTCTAGATTCCTGTTTCAATTTCCTCCCTCCTCCAAAGCTGACCATTAAATTAGGAAAGAATCTAAAGTGAGTGGAAATTTTTTTCAAGACTGTAATATGATCAGGACCTTCAAGAATGAAAACCTGAATAAGAATCATTATCAACACAATTTTTTTATTTCTGTTTTTTTTTCAGATTTTTTGCTCCTTTTTTGTAAAAAGAAAATAAAAATTGTCGCTCTTGGATGAGAATATCCTAAGCATAAACCCTGTTTTCCTTTTACTTTGTGTTCATTTTGAAGCTTTTTATTTTATTTTATGTTTTTAAAATTAAGGTATTTGTTAAGAAATGTTTATTTCCTTAAATAATTATGGATTGCATATTTAATTGTCAAGAATATCATGCTATTTAATTTACCAAACAAATTAAATGATCAATTTTAAAAGAATTCAATTAAAATCTTAATTGAGCGTGGGCTAAATAATTGAATACCTAATATAACTAAATAAGGTTATGATCATATGATCGTTTTCTTTCTTCCCCATCTTAAGAAAGAAGCTGATTTGATAGAGGAAAACCGAATCCCAGATAAAGATTAAAAATAAATCATTTATATGGAAATCGGTTTCGCTTTCACCATGACTTATTATGCATGTACGCTTTAAATCACTACAAGAACAAATGAAAGAAATTGAAAGAAATTTATCTTTCATTATTGTGGAATGTAATTGGTCGTTTTAAGACAATATTATGAGGAAATTGGTCATAACATAATTAGCGTAGGGTTTTAAACCGTTGCTACAATATTATGAGGGGGAAAAAAGAAGCGAAAATGTCTTTAATCGCTGTGTTAGAGCTGATGTCCAATTCTCTTGCTTCAGTTATGACAGTTGCTATTGCTAAATGACTTTCAAAACCATCGCTAACATATTTTTTTAGTGTCTAATCACGTAAACATAAAAAAAAAAAAAGAGAGTTAACAGTCGTACTTGGAAACTAGATAACATTGAAATGAATTCAACGATGAGTAAATTAATGCAAAATATATGTTTTAAGACCAATTTTTTAAGTCAATGTGTTCTAGAGGCATCACTAATCTCCTGTTCCGTTTTTCACTTAAGGTTTATGCTTTTGTTTGATTTGATATTCATTCCTACGATTTAAGATCGATACTAACGTGTACACTTTTTTATTTATTTAAATTAACTAGTTGCTTATTTTAATTTTTATTAAAATTAACGGCACTATCACACTATATTAATCATAAACTTTATGAAAAGAGATCAAACACAAAAAATCATTCTAATAAACTCTTTTTACAGAATATAACCATTGTATTATGAAAACTTACTAAAAGGTGAATGTTTAAGATAAATTTTGTCTTAATTATTTAATTATAAAAAAACTTGTATTTGACTGAGATTTGGTTATGGAAAAACTTAGGGCTAATTATGCTTTAATTTAATAGAATATGCATAAGGCCCGGCCTATATCCCTGTGTAGAAATTTGATAATTTTTAATTATTTATTAATACAATATTGATGATATGAATCAAATTATTATCACTTAATCACGTTATACCATATCATATAAAGAATCAATTCAACATAAAATTTTAGATTATTAAAACTTAAACTACATTAATAATTTTATATTTTTCTGACTCTTACAATTGTAAGAGGCTGATAGCATAAATTGAAATAATAATATATCAGAACTATACTTGAATTGCAAACTGACATACATGCGGTGGCATAGTGAAAGCATTATATCCATGCACGAGAAGACATGCGTTCCATCCTTGGGTAATTCATGTAAGAGGAGAAGCATATTAATTTACAGCGACGGTGTAGTAAAGATGAAAAATATATTAAGATTTGAAATTAAGGAGACACTTTACTTACAAGGGAGTATATGAGATGAGAATATGCTTCGTATGCTTGTGATATGAAGCATATTTCACCAAATCATAAATTTGGAAAAAGTTTTCCACTTTCCATATAGCTAGGGGGAATTAAACCAAAGATCATTGAATGTGTACTGCTATTAGATCCCCTTCTACAACATTCAGAAGAAAAAGGAAGAATAAGGACAAGAGAGATGAGCAAATGAGAATCAGGTAGCTCCTAGGATAATTCTCAGGCATATCCAATTTGTACGGCGTGAGGTGCCTATAAAGCTTGCTAAGTTGTCTTGCAAAAGCAATCCAATTAAGGACATGCAATATTGATGGAGAGAAGTTCAGTAAGCAAATCAGTCATACGGCATCTCTTTCATGGCAGGCAATGGTGATTGGATCGATCAGCTGCATGCCCTTAACTTTCACACTATTGACTTGCCAAGGGAGAGTTGCCTTATGGCTGCTTTAGCTTATATATAGTATAATCTTCATGACATTGTGAATGTAATACTGACAGGTACGTACACCTAGTTCCCCATAGTAGGGAAAAATTTATTTTACTCCTGCCCCTCATTTATTCAGTGATCATTATTCATAAATATAAATTTTTCTTCCATTTTTATTCCTTTCTTTTTGATATTTTCTCTCTCAATCTCTACTTTTTTTTCTATTTTGGGAGGGGACCACCGTATTCCCGCCCCACCAAAAACTCTCATAATAGTAGGTACCAATTTGCAAGTATTTTATACAAGCTTTCTTATGATATTGCTAATGCATGGGAGACTTATAAAGGATCATTGACTAAATGGAGGATTTTTACTCTTTTAATTTTCCTATATGGTATTCGATTACTGGTATTTATCGTAAGAAGTCGTTTAGTATCGGGGAGAGAGGCAACAGATTTGAGTCCCGAATCCCCTCCCTCGCAAAACAATATGTTTTTTTCTCCAAGTGAGTTCTGCGACCCCACTGTGGAACTCACACGGTGTACTAAGTGGCACAATCCCAATCTTTCAATATCCATTCCTCATTCCACGTTCATTCATTAAAATACTAAACACTACTCAGTACTCATTAACCACTAAGCATTTTGTAAAATTTCTATATATTATTAATTACACATGCCTATATTAGGCTAAGAAAAAAGAATTAATTTAAAAAAATTATAACAATAATTCACTAATTCATTAATTTAATAGAAACTCTAAATATTAATCAAAATATTTTTACTTCAACAAAATTATTATTATGCAGTAAAAATATCACTGTTTTACAATAAATTTTTTGTAATTTTGTTAAAAAAATAGTAATAAACGATGAATAATTACTATGCATCTAAATAGTAATTTTTTAATTTTGAAAATTTGCAATAATTTTATAATTTTGTTACAGTGATAATTTTGTTGCAGTAAAAATAGTAATAAACGAGGAATAATTACTATGCATCTAAATAGTAATTTTGTTATAGTAAAAATAATAATTTTGTAATTTAGCAGTAATTTTGTAATTACTATTTAGAGTTTTGTAATTTTTTAATTTTGAAATTTTGCAGTAATTTTATAATTTTATTGTAGTAAAAATATATTGATTAATATTTAGAGTTTCTTTTAAATTAATGAATTAGTGAATTGTTGTTTTAATTTTTTTAAATTAATTTTTTTATCCTAACATAGGTATGTGTAATTAATAATATGTAGAGATTTTACATAATGTTTAGTGGTTAATTAATAGTGTTTAGTATTTTAATGAACTAGTGAATTACCCGTGCGATGTTCGGGGGGAAAAGAACGAATTCGTTGTTGTCGTGGTTGGTTAATCATCGCACCGGTAAATCAACACCTTCATCTTGTTATCAAGCTCTGAACGGTACTATGGTGGAGGTATAAACATGAAGGAACAACAAATAAAAAAGCAAACCTGTTACTTGAGAATTATGTGAAATAAAAAAAAAAATTCTTGCTATTTTGTGCTATTTTTGAATTTTAAAAGGCTACAGCATTCACACGGAACTTATAAATATCAACCACAAACAAATCTGCAACTCATGGGCATTGATTGTTATGTAAAACAAATATAGTTATGTACTCAATAATTCATTCTTTAAATATAACCACCAATGAACCTTCTCCTTTGTATTATTATTCAATATGATCCCGTCTTATTGGTTCAACCGTACACAAAATTCGCTACAAAATGAAATCAATTAATATACATGAAGAAAAAAAAATTAAATGTTATGCTGATTGTTCATTTTGTTTAGATGGACTTTTATTTATCACAATATGATTGTTCATTTTATTTAGATGTTTGTTTTTGAAATATTTTCAACAGTAAATATAATTATCTTAAACATACAAAGACGGGTTTGTTAGACAGTAGATATAAGGGGGGAAACGTGTTCGCGCGCGAGGTGGGTCGGCCCTCCGGGCCGAGCTCATTTTGGCACCTCTAATTTTCAACATTTTATATCAAGTTATAATAGGTTTTCGTATTTATCCATATAAAAAAAGTTCTTATACTTACGTCTAAATTACTATGTATCTATTTTTTCTGTAGTTGTACCGTATATATTAGATGAAGAGTTCAAAAATATTTGAGTTAGTACGTTTAATATTATAACAAGCATTTTATCGTTGAAGTTAAATGTGGTAATATCAAAAGACCATTCATTTGCTTAATTACATAAGTATAACAATGATTTGTTTTTTTTTCCTTGGCACAATAAGGAAGATAATTTATAGTGAGTCAAATTTAAAGTTTAAATTAGTGAATTTTTGTTTGAGTCAAATTTAAAATTTAAATTTTAAAAATACAAACCAAGCGTTCAAAAAATAGTATATATTTTTTTTTTTTTGGTAAACAATTTTTTTGTTTTTAAATTAGACGCTCGAAATCCTTTTTGTCCTTTTTAACCAGATATTAAAATTTAAAGTTTAAATTAGTTAATTTTTGTTTGAGTCAAATTTAGAATTTAAATTTTAAAAATACAAACCAAGCGTTCAAAAAACAGTAAATTTTTGGTTTTTAAATTAGACGCTCTGAATCCTTTTTATCCTTTTTAAATAGATATTAAATTTAAAGTTTAAATTTGAAATGGTTTGAGTCAAGTTTATATGAAATGTTTTTGTTGAGAAATAAGTTTGTTGAGAATGTAGAGAAGAAAAAGGGTGTGAAATAAGTTTGACTCGCTATAAATTGTTAATATTAGATCTTTCCAAAACAATGTGGTATAAGTTGTTAAGAATTATATGGCTATATTTTCTGACAATGATTTGTTTTTTCCTTGTCACAATGAGGAAGATAATTTATAGTGAGTCAAATTTAAAGTTTAAATTAGTTAGTTTTTGTTTGAGTTAAATATAGAATTTAAATTTCAAAAGTACAAACCAAGCGTTCAAAAAACAGTAATTTTTTTTTTAAATTAGACGCTCCGAATCTTTTTTATCCTTTTTAAACACATATTAAAATTTAAAGTTTAAATTTGAAATGGTTTGAGTCAAATTTATATGAAATGTTTTTGTTGAGAAATAAGTTTGTTGAAAATGTAGAGAAGGAAAAGGGTGTGAAATAAGTTTGACTCACTATAATTGTTAATATTAGGTCTTTCCAAAACAATGTGGTATAAGTTGTTAAGAATTATATGGCTATATTTTCTGACAATGATTTATTTTTTTTCCTTGCCACAATGAGGAAGATAATTTATAGTGAGTCAAATTTAAAGTTTAAATGAGTTAGTTTTGGTTTAAGTCAAATTTAGAATTTAAATTTTAAAAATACAAACCAAGCGTTCAAAAAACAGTAAATTTTTTGTTTTTAAATTAGACGCTCGAAATCCTTTTAAGCAGATATTAAAATTTAAAGTTTAAATGAGTTAGTTTTTGTTTAAGTCAAATTTAGAATTTAAATTTGAAAAATACAAACCAAGCGTTCAATGCATTATAATGCGTATTTTTTTTATAAATTGTTAATATTAGGTCTTTCGAATTTTGAGATGCATCAACAGATTAGAAATTCTTTTACCCTTTTGTAATATTATTATTGTGTTTTCGAAAAAAAAAATTAAATTTTTTTTTTGGATTATTCACTTTTTTAAAGGATATTGATCTCAAGGCTAATTATGATAAATTTAATTAGAAGATAAAAAACTTCATATGCCCGTATTATATTTTGGAATTGAAGAGCCATCAATTTCTCTTCTAGTTCATATTCTCAACATGAGCATACAAAACAGAGCTTTTCAATGCCTCATTAAATTGAATTAGGCGAGACACTTATACAATAGGCACAAACAAAATTAAAAAAAGTAGAAGGATAAATTAATAGTGATAATTAAAGTAAAAAATTTCTAAAAGAAAAATTGCTTTGAAACTATGTTGCTGGGTTGCACTGGACTAGCATCTGACACACTTCAACATTCTTTGAAGAAATAGAAGATGGTTTTATGAGGGTCAAAGTAGTATCATTCTTATCCAACTCATCACTCTCTCGTCACGGTAAACATATATGTCAAGAACAAACATAAATTAAAGAACATCAACAACAATGCGAAACAAATTATGTATGGAGAGGAAGAATAGAAGGAAAAGCTCATCTTGCTCTTGCAGACATTAAAGATAGTAAATAGAAGAACTTTAAGATAAAGGAGAAATTTTTACCGTGTTGAATTTTGAGATGGTGCTCAAAAAGCACAGATAACACACAAGAGAGAAAAAGACAGAATTTGCCAAAAGACTGGGATGATCCATGCCACTGGCGGACCCATGTTGGGGCAAATGTTCGCTAGTGCGGACATAAAACTTTTGAACTTAGTTTTTTTTTTCTTTGTTGCATGTACTTATTTTTCTCTTGATTCAATATTTATATTAGGAGTAAATACTTTTTTAAGTCTAACAAAAAATATGGTCCTCATTTTAGTCTCTTACAAAAAAAAATTAGTCTCGAGGTCCTTAACAAATTCAAAGTGGATCAATTTAGGTAAAATCCTGGTCCCTCACAAATTTAAAAAAGACCTACATTAGTCCCTCAAAAAGATCAAAATGGATCCACTTTGAATTTCATAGGGACCAGGTGACTAATGTTTTTTTTTATAATGGACTAAAGTGGGGATCGAATTTTTTGTTTGGGACCAAAAAAGATATTTATTCTTATATTAGTTAGCAACGTACGGAGATGATTAAAATAACGTAGCAACGCAAATTGATTAGAGAGAAAACTTATTCTTCCTCCCGTGTTATGTACCCATTCACATGCTCTCGTCATCCTTTGTTTCCTTTTTCATTTTTATAAAAAGAGAGGATTGATTGCACGTCCGACATTCTCAAATAAGTTAATATCTAGAGACGAGTCATTCACTGTGATTTTGCTTGCCTTATGTAAAAGTAGTGTTAACTTTTTTATTCACCACTATAAAATAGAATGATGATATATTGATGTATTGGAGTATATTCTCATATTTTTTTTGGAGGATTGATAAGATTTAGAAGGGAAATGATTGGTCAAACTATTGCCAGCAGCTTGTTATGGAAGCAACTAGATTATGAGCGGGTTCAAGCATTAATTTAAACTTTCTTTACAAAAAAAAAAAATTCGGGGGCAGCGAACCCTGCAACTAAATGTGCGGACATAAATTTTTTTTCTGGGTCCGCCACTGATCCACGCATATATTATGCCATTGCTCATTGTATACTTTAAAGTTAAGACATTTTATTATATCATTCCATTCATGATAGTAGATTATGGAAAAAATACTTGTAGAAGAAAAACAGATAGAGAAGAATGTCATAGCTTCCTCTGAGGAAGTACAAAAGCAATATCCCAATGATTAGAAATCATCCCGTCAGTTTTGTTCTACAACAAAGCTGCAAAAAAAAAAAGCAAAAATTTTACATGTTCATGTGATAGAACAACAATCTGGGAAGATGAAGAAGATAAACACATAGATAAGAGAAGAAATATGTGCACAGAAGTTAATTACCAAATGAAAAAACCAATAACACATACCCTATTTATACACAAAATATTTGCATTATTTACAAAATATTTTCATTTTTTAATAATTATTTTTTAACAAAAAAGTAATGGTATAAATATTTCCATCCTTTAAAATTCAAATTCAAAATTCAAAATTCAAATTAAAAATTGAAATTCAAGATTTCAGAAAGTAGTGGGACATTAAATGAGTTGTCTGCCACCAACAATTGTTAACATATTTTTTCAATTGAATTTAATTACAAATTTGATTTTATTTAATATATTTTTATTTTTATTATTTTTTATCAAAGAAGGAAAGGTTTTAAATATTTTGTAATGTGAACACAAAGCTGAAAGTGAAGAAAAAAATGACACGTCAGCAAACTTGTCAAAGAATGAGTTTCCTTTAGAATATTAGATGAACGTGAAACGAGAAATGAGTGAAAGGTTAAGATTGTGCCATTTGGCACATAGTATGAATTCCCCAAGGGGTGTCACAGAACTCACCTAAAAAAAAGGAGAGAGGGTGCGGGACTTAAAGGGGTAAAAACCCTAGCCGACTTATAAATGTAATACAGAAACAAAATGAACAAAATTTGAAGGTACAAAAGTGGATAGGCGTTGATACTGCTGCTAATTCTTTTAAAATTGAGAAGACCTTGATGAAAAACACCTGAGCAATTGATATGAGGTAGGTAAGTAGCGACATCCAATTTAATGAAAAATTAATTTTTTTTAGTAGATTGAATGAACAAAATCAAGTCAATTAAAACCAAACCAAAATTATTCACATATATATAATTTTATTTATGACCTTAATTATCATGCCACTCATATACTTATATATTTATTTTCCTATATTTTTTTTTTTGAGAGAGAGAAGTATAAAATTTTATAAATGGTGTAAAAAAATACAAGTATATTTTTTTTGTATTTTATTATTATTTCGAATGACCACTGATTAATAGTTATGAATATTTGAGAAAATACTCATATGCTTGTTTATATAGAAGCATCTTTGTTATGCAAATTATAATTTGTGGTTTGGTTTTTGAATTCTTTTATTCTTTGATTTGTTTTTTCTTTTCAAATATATCTTTTTAGTTTTACGTACATTATCTTTCTACTCTTTTCAAATTTATGCAGTTTGTTATTTCTTTTTTCTTTTTCTTTTTTGGTCATAGGAGGGCCAAGCCCAGAACACAAAAGCAAAATTAAATTAGAAACAGTAGGAGGGTTTGCTAGAGCCACATGTAAATCGCACTTAAACAACTGATCTAGTCCTGATAGCCTATGCTGAATGCAGTTTGATATTGGGAAAAATGTTTCTGATGTCACTTTAGATAACTTTGTCTAATGTTCATCGAAACGACGTCGTTTTGGGGTTGAAAAAATAAAAAAATAAAATGATAAAGACTATTATAACCCTTAAATAAATTAAAATTACAAAAACACCATGATTTCCGTCTCAAAACGACGTCGTTTCGATGAACATTAGATAAAGTTATCTAAAGTAACTTTAGCAAATACAAACCCTTTGTTATTTCTATGGTCTTATTCTAATATTCTCCAAGTTACATCTTATCATTTTAATGTTGTTTATAGGTTTATTAGCTTTTATTAACTTATTTTTTATCTCCTGTTTTCCTTAATTATATACCATTTCTATTTAATATTAAAAAAAATATAGGTTATAATAAAGAGTGGACATAAAAGATAAAAAGGAAAAATATCCTTAGTAAAAAAAAAAAATCACAACAAAAACAAACATGTTAATTTCTGACTTGTAATTGTTATTGTGACGTCGTGTAGGTTGTTTTTTTTAATAATCTGAATCTAATGAACTATATTTATACTTTATCGTATAAATAAAAAATAAGCAAAATTAGAAAACGAATTTAATCCAAACAACTTTAGATTAGATTTAAAAGCAAACAATTGAATGATAAAATAAGAAAGCTGATGGAATTAGATTAAATGATCTTTTTCTTTAAAAATGATCCAATCCAATCTGCAAATATCCTTTAGTTAAGCCCCACGTTAAAGAGATTAGAGGAAAACGTGGTTTATATCTTTGCATGGGCTAATTATCCAAGTCCTAATTTTTGGGTCAAATTGGTTTTAAACCAAGTTGCAAGCTCACATTTTAATAGACGTGTCAAACACTTCTTCAGCCCAAATGCCACCAGACCTTGTCTCTTATCTTACAAAATTTGGTAACTTAAGGTTTTGTTTGGAAGTTTGGAGGGGAAGGGAAGAAAGGGGAAGAGAGGGTAAGGGCCCATTTGGATGAACTGTTTTTTTTTTTCAGAAGTTACTTTAAAAAAAAAAAAAAGAACTTTTCATTTTTTGTTCGTTTAGATTTCTGCTTTTAAAAAAAATAGAAGTCACAAAAAAAGTCAAAAACCTACTTTTTTCTGGAGCTAAAAATTTTAACTTCTAAAAAAAGCAGAAGTCAAAAGTCAAATATTTTTTTCAAAATCTAAATATTTTTATAAAAATATAAATAGCTTTAACTTTTGTAAAAATGATTTCTAAAATAAGGAAGAGATAAAAGTTACTTCTTTCAAAAGTGCAAACAAACGGGCTCTAAAGAAGAGAAGGAAATTGAAGGGTATTCCCTTACCTTGTTTGGGAGTTAAAAAAATGATAAGGAAGAAAAATAGAGGGTTAATGAGATATTTTTACCATTTTACCACATTTTAAAAATTAATATAATTATTATATTTTACAAATTAAATTAAATTTAAAATTTCTAACAAAATTATTTATGTACTTTTCCCAATACTAAAATAGTTCATATTTACACTTCAAAAAAAATAGATCATATTTTCGATAAAATTTCTACGTTTCAAACGATCAAAATTTCATCACAAAATTATTTTTTCGTCGATATACTTTTTATCAAAAAGCGACAGAATTTTTTCTCCGTTGAAAATTTTTAGAAAAATAATTTTTCTATCGAAATTTTTGACAAAGTTTACTTTTCGTTAAAAGTTTTGACGAAAATGATTCTCTTCATCAAATGTTATCAACGAAAAAAGAATTCCTTCAAAAAATTTGACGGAATATTTTTCGTTTAAAATTTCGATAGAAATGTGTTCTGAAAAAAATTTCGACGGAAATAGTTTTGTCAAAAAATTTGAGGGAAATGTTTCGTTTGAAACTTTGGACGAAATTTAGATTCTGTAAAGAATTTTGAAAGAATATTTTTTACGTCAAAATTTTTTATCAAAATATTTTTCTTAAAAATTTTTACGGAAATATTTTCTGTCGAAAATTTTTGACAGAAATGTGTTACGTTGAAAATTTTGATAGAAATATTTTTTTATCAAAAAACTTGACTAAAATATTTTCCATCGAAAATTTTCGATGGAAATATGTTTCTTTAAAAATTTCAACAGAAATTTTTTTTGTCAAAAAGTTTAACAAAAATGTTTTTGTCAAAAACTTTTGACGGAATTTAAATTCTGTAAAGAATTTTGATGAATATGGTTTTTTGTGAAATATTTTGACAAAATTTAGATTCCGTAAAGAATTTTGACAAAAAAAAATTTCTGTCAAATTTTGATAAAAATCTTATTCATCGAAAAATTTTTGCGGAAAATTTTGACGGAAATGTTTTCCGTAAATGAATTTGACATAATTGTTTTACGTCGAAATTTTTCGATGAAAATGTGTTTCGTCAAAATTTTGGACGGAAATATTTTCGTTAAAAGTTTTGACGGAATTTAGATTATATTAATAATTTTGACTTAATTTTTTTTCAGTAAAAATTTATGTTAGTGATTATGGCAAAATTCAGTTTCGTCTCTAATATCATCTTTAGTTTTGATGGAAATATTTGACGTATATAATTTTCATAAAAAATTTCATCATTTTTGACGAAATATTTTTCGTCGATAAATTTTGTTGGTATTTGAGACTTTTCTAATAATATCACATTTAAAAATGATTCACATTTATTTAGTTTTCACATTTTAATGCTACAGATAGATAAGTAATTTTTAATATTTTTCCTCTTAAATCCCCAAATTGGAGGAACTTTAATTTTAGGAAGAACGAGAGATTTGGAGGGTTTAATAAAAATCCTCAATTCTTTTCTCTCATTTTTTTAAACTCACAAATAAGAGAAAAGTTTATTAAAACCCTCTATTTCCTTTCCTTCCCTCTTAAAACCAACTCCCAAACAAAGCCTAAAGATATTGTGACCTATGATGCACCGACACCACACGGGACACGACACGACACGCTGACACGTTAATTCTAAAAAATGTCATATTTCGACACGCTGAGACACGTTTTGATATTAAATAAAAAATTTAATTTATATAATATAATTTATATTTAATACATATAAGAGTCCATAATAAGCCATATAATCAATCAAATATTTAAATTTCATAACATAAATATAAATAAAAATAATTTTTCGTACTTTGTTAATTTTTTATGTCAAATTTCAAACATAAAAAAATTAATTTATAAATTAATTTTTTTATGTTTAGTTAATAAAATAAAAATAAGATTAAAAAAAATGTGTCCGAACGTGTCCAAGCGTTAATCGCGTGTCGGAAAAAATTGACTGCGTGTCAAAAAATGTGTCGAAACATGTCAAAGAATTGACCGCGTGTCAAACGTGTGTCGGAACGTGTCCGATGTGTGTCCGATGCGTGTCCGTGTTTGCTTGATTGTGACATTAGAGAATTCCTTAACATTGAAGTCGCGCATGTGATTCGTTGTTATCTTTTTTAAGGAAAAACATACAGATGAATTGTACTTAGATTTGGCCAGGGTTTGTATTGTACCGGATATGGCCCACCCAAAAAATATGGGCTTACACTTGCATTTGCATCATCCGGGCTTGTAAGCTTGGGCCTTGTAGTAGGATTCTTTTTCTTTTTTTTTGAAGACAATGATTCTTTTTCCATACTCATAAACAGCATTAACACATGATATGACACGTTGAATGCTATTTATTAACTATCACATGACACTTAACCGTCTGCAACTAGCTTGTCTCATATTTTTGGGTTAGTCATGCCCCTGGGATCCCACGACCTCGGCATGAAAAGGGGCTACACAAATATGCAGTATTCGAATCCTCTTTTTTTAGAGTTTGTTCATCCCAGAGCTTATATTGCAAATTGAACCGACCATGCAAATGTATCATCTCATATTTTATTTAATATAACATATATAATTATATGGAGGAATCATAATCATACAAAGGTAGATTAACGATGATTATTTTATAACTACCTATTCAAATATTATTTTTCTTTCTTCCTTTATCATTATTTATTCATATTATGTTTCTCTTTTATGACTATGTCATGTTAAAATAAAATGTAAGAGGATTCACTTCTAAAGATATCATAACCAAAGATGAAAAGATGAAAGAGAAGAGAAAGAGGATTTAGGGTTCAGAGAGAAAATAAGAAATGCACATCTTGATTAAGCAACTGAATTGATAATTACAGATACACTTGTGTAGTGTATATATATAGGGACCCACATAGTGTTGCTGAGTCATCTACTCTAATCTAACTAACTGCCAGCTAACCAGTTATACTTAAGACTTGTATTCTATCATCCCCCCCACAAGGTCAGCACTCGAAGGAGGTGAGAGTGTGAGCTTGGAACGAAAAACTGAAAAGGTAGAGCTTGAGATAGCTTTAGTGAGTCCATCAGCAATTTGAGCAGCAGAAGGGATATGATGAATTGAGATTTGCTTGCTCAGAACTTTTTCACGAACAAAGTATAAGTCCAGTTCAAAGTGCTTGGTCCTGGAATGAAATAGTGGATTTGCAGATAACTGAACAGCACTCAAATTGTCACAATAAATTGTTGGAGTTGCTGGAAGAGTGACTTTAAGTTCAGACATAAGAGATTTGACCCAAGTGAGTTCAGCCACTGTTGCAGCAAGACAGCGGTACTCAGCTTCTGTGCTTGACCGACTTACAACGGTTTGCTTTTTAGAAGACCAGTTGATTAGATTCCCACCAAAATAAATGCAGTAACCAGAGGTTGATCTACGGTCATCCGGATCAGAGCCCCAATCAGAATCACAATATGCTGTGAGATGAAAATGAGAGGAAGGTTTGAGAGAGAGGCCAAGAGTTAAAGTGCCTTGTAGATAGCGAAGAATCCGCTTGACTGCCTTCCAATGAGTGTCCAGAGGAGTGTGCATAAATTGGCAGACTTTATTGACACAATAGGAGATGTCAGGCCTAGTTACAGTTGCATATTGGAGTGCACCAACTATCGATCGATACAAGGTGGGATCAGTGAAGGCAGAACCTGTTTTGGAAGATAATTTGAGACCAGAAACCATGGGAGTAGGCATGGGCTTGCAATCAGTCATGCCAGCTTTCTTGAGAAGATCTTTAATATATTTTGATTGACTCAGATTGAGATTGCCAGAGGAGTCCCTTTTTGCTTCAATACCCAGAAAATAATGAAGTTGTCCAAGGTCTTTAAGAGCAAAAGCTTGGTTGAGTTTGTGAATGAGAGAGTTGATTACAACAGCGGAAGAACCAGTGATCAGAATATCGTCAACATATACAAGTACATAGGTAGTGGAAACAGCAGTGAAGGAAACAAATACAGAGGAGTCACACTTAGTAGGAGTGAAGCCAAGAGTGTGCAATGTGGTACTAAGTTTGTCAAACCAAGCACGAGGAGCTTGCTTTAAGCCATAAAGAGCTTTAGTGAGTCGACATACCTTGGTTTTATCACCAACAGAAAATCCTTGAGGCTGCTGCATGTACACGGTTTCACTTAAATCGCCATTTAAGAAGGCATTGTTTACATCAAGTTGATGTATGGGCCACTGTTTAGAAAGAGCAAGAGTAAGACCAATACGGATAGTAGCTGGCTTCACCACAGGACTGAAAGTTTCAGCATAGTCAAGTCCTTCACGTTGGTGGAATCCCTTAGCAACTAGTCTTGCTTTGTATTTTGAAATAGATCCATCGGGATTATACTTGGTTCTGAAGACCCATTTACAGCCAATGGGTATGCAATCAGAGGGCAGAGTCACAATCTGCCATGTGTTGTTGCGAATTAGAGCTTCATATTCATCTTTCATTGCCTTGTGCCAATGAGGTAGAGCAATAGCTTGAGCGACTGTAGAGGGTTCAAGAGAAGTAAGATAAGCCTTTGGTTTGAATATCCCTGCCTTGGATCTAGTAACCATAGAATGCTGATTAGGAGGATCAGATGCTGCAAGAGGTTGGACAACAGCTGTAATAGAAGGATCTGATGCTGTAAAAGGCTGGACAGCAGTTGTACTAGAAAGAGATAACCTGCAAGAATCAGAAGAAACAGGCAAAGAGGAACCAGTAGAAAATGCAGCATTAGAGACACTCAAATTAGGATTAGTAGGTGATTGAGAAGTGACTACAGTAGGTATGGCTGGAATGGGGGCAGGAAAGGAAGAGGATAGTGATTGTGTAGTTGATATGTCAATATTTTTGAAAGGAAAGAGAGTTTCGTCAAAGATGACATTACGTGCTATGAAAACTTTACCAGTAGGGGATAAACATTTGTACCCTTTGTGTTGACTACAATAGCCAAGAAAAGTGCATTGAATAGTACGAAAATCAAACTTGTGAGTATTGTATGGGCGGAGATGAGGATAACAGGCACAACCGAATGTTTTTAAGAAGTTGTAGTCAGGAGGTTTTTGATAAAGCATTTCATGTGGGGAAATATTTTGAAGTGTAGGTGTGGGAAGTTTGTTTATAATGAATGTTGCAGTAAGAAAGGCTTCAGACCAGTACTCTTTAGGTAATCCAGAAGCAGCTAGAAGGGCTAAACCAGTATCAACAATATGCCTATGCTTTCTTTCAGGAGTGCCATTGTGTTGGTGTGTGTGAGGGCAACTAAGTCTATGAAGGATACCGTGTTTGGTAAGAAAAGAGGAAAAGGTGAGGTATTCTTTGGCATTATCGGTTTGAATAGCTTTCAGTTTTGTGTCAGATTGCAATTCAGCCATAGTTTTGAAGGTAAGAAAAGTGGTGAGGGCTTGGGACTTTGTTTGCAGGGGATATAACCATGTGTATCGGGTGAAGGCATCAATAAAGGATATGTAGTATTTAGCACCTGTGGTACTTGTAATTGGTGCAGGACCCCAAATGTCAGAGAAGATAAGTTCAAGAGGTTTAGTATAGATACCTAAAGCAAGAGGAAAAGGTAACTGATGCATTTTCCCCATACAGCAAGCACAACAGGTAAAAGGTAAAGTATTATTGCTGAATGGAATTTTACAATGATGAAGTACATGTTTAACTGTGGGTAAAGATGCATGACCCAGTCTACTATGCCACAAAGATAAAATGCTATCAATTTTGGACAAGGAAGTATTGCTGTTTACAGAGGAAGGTACATGCTTATTTGAAACAGTAACAGTATTAAATGCCATGTGAGATTGAATCTTCACTCCTTCAAAGGCATAGAGGCCATTCTTAATTGTTCCTCGGAGAAGAATCTCCTTGGTGGCCTGGGATTTCACAAAACAACAGTCAGCATAGAATTCAAAGAAAACATTATGATCTCTTGCAAATTGAGATACACTGAGTAAATTTTTGGACAGTCCAGGTACATGCAAAAGATTGGGTAGGTTGAAAGAAATAGAATTGGATGGTGAGTGAAGAATTGAGTGTCCAGAATGCTTTATTTTCATAGAGGAACCATTACCTATTTGGACTGAATCTTGTCCAGTATAGCTGGCCTTGGTTATAAGGTTGCTTGGGTCTGGAGTAAAGTGATTAGTGGCCCCTGAGTCTGGGTACCACGCTTGGTCAAAGGCAGAAAAGAAATCTGCTTCATCAACAGCAGTGTTGTGGTTGCTTGTTTCAGCTATGTTAGCTTGCATGTTTGAGTGGTATCTACCTCCATTTCCTTTTGCTTGATCTTGAGGATTAGGAAAGTTCTGGTTGAAACGATGAAAACAATTCCAAGCAACATGACCAGGTTTTCCACATACTTGGCAGAAAGGTCTTCCATTGTTGTGATATCCTCTGCCTCCACGATATGAGCCTCGACCTCCACGATAATAGCCTCGACCTCTATGTGTGAAATTTTGATTTCCTCCTCTGTTGAACACTTGTTCTCTGTTGTATGGCAACCTTTGAGCGATATGTGCTTGTAGAGTGTTTGCAATAGGCTTCGATCTTTTCTCTATGCGCTCTTCTTGAGCCATCAAGAGAGCTTCTATCTCAGATACAGTGTAAGCATCCGTTCTTGAGGTAACGGAGGTGACAAAAGGATCATATTCTTCACTTAAGCCATCAAGAATTGCATCAATGTGTTCTTCTACAGACACTGACGAACCTGTGGCAGCAAGAGAATCAACAATTTTCTTTACTTGGAGAAGATAGTTTGAGACTGGACCTTCCTTCTTGATGTTCTTTAGTGCAATCTTGAGTTGTTTCACCTTTGCTCTTGTTTGCGAAACAAAAAATTCATCAAGTTTCTTCCAGATCTGGTAGGAGGAGTCACAACCTACCATTCTTGTGTACAAGGTTTCAGACATGAATGAAAGCAGCCAAGACATCAGAAGTTGATCGTTGTTCATAAAGCTCTGTTTCTGCATCTGTTTCTTCAGATCTTTCGCTCTGAGAATTTCTTTCAAGCTCTGTTTCTTCAGATCTTGTGATGAATCGTTGAAGTTTGAATCCTTTTATGGTGGATAGCGCTTGCTGTTTCCACGGAAGAAAATTTGTCTCATCAAGCTTGAATGAGACTGGATTTGAGAAAGTGTGCAAAACATTGTTGGTGGAAGATGACGCCATGGATCGATCAAAGCTCTGATACCATAAAGATATCAGAACCAAAGATGAAAAGATGAAAGAGAAGAGAAAGAGGATCTAGGGTTCAGAGAGAAAATAAGAAATGCACATCTTGATTAAGCAACTGAATTGATAATTACAGATACACTTGTGTAGTGTATATATATAGGGACCCACATAGTGTTGCTGAGTCATCTACTCTAATCTAACTAACTGCCAGCTAACCAGTTATACTTAAGACTTGTATTCTATCAACTTCCAATAATGCATCTTCAATCCTTCTTAAGAGAGTTGTGAAATTTATGTACTTCATTTCCATGAACATCAGCATAATTACTTAAATCTGATAAATCTTACTTAAAAACTCAAGTGGTTAAATGAAGACTCATCAATCATTCTAACAAAACCACTTATGAGTATTAGGCTCAACGAAGAAGAAAGGACAGTGGTCTACATACAGAAACTCCTCGCTCAAGTAAATGATATAAAGAGGGTGGAACAATAGATGTTAGATGCATCCTTAGAGTTTGACATGCGTATTTATTGGAGAGGTGAGCAATAAGACTCATACTACTGATCCATGTCGAGATGGTATCGCTTAGCCTATATCATTTCAAATTCACCTGGCATGCACGCACCTCTTCAGTTTTGCATGAGAATGAAAAAAACTTTTAGCATTTTGTATATGGGATTTGCATTTATCATTTAACATGACACAACAAATTTTTCTACACAACATGTTAAGAACCTTGGGATACACCACCCCAAAAGCTAACTCAAGGGGTGGGAGTGCCCAAGGCCTTATAAACTCCACATTAGTTGCACATACAACCAATGTGGGACTATATATCTCAACACGCCCCCTCACACGAGAGCCCTTTGGGCTTGAAGCGTGGACAATGCAACAGGCCCAGCATACCTGTGCTAAGAAACTCCACAAGAGAAAGTGGGGGGCGGCGAGGCTCTGATACCATGTAAAGAACCTTGGGATACACCACCCCAAAAGCTAACTCAAAGGGTGGGAGTGCTCAAGGCCTTATAAAGGCCACATTTGCACATACAACCAATGTGAGACAATATATCTCAACACGCCCCCTTCACGCAAGAGCCCTTTAGGCTAGAAGCGTGGAAATTGCACAGGCCCATTTTTGGTTTACCTTTTGTGCTTTTTTTTTATTTTTAATTCCACTTTAAAGCGGGGGACGGTGAGGCTCTGATACCATGTAAAGGACCTTGGGATACACCACCCCAAAAGCTAGCTCAAGGGGTGGGAGTGCCCAAGGCCTTATAAACTCCATATTAGTTGCACATACAACCAATGTGGGACTATATATCTCAACACAACATTTTGTGGGGCCCACACTTTTTGAAGAAAAAAGAAAAAAAAAATTACGGCATGCAAAACGAATCTCTATAACACTACACAATCATTTTTCCTACAACATAACTCTTATAAAACCCTTTGTATATAGGTGCAAAATTTCCAACTACTGCACAGTTTTATCGGGTGAAGTAGACACAAGCAAATGGATCTCACTTGTTTTTTTTTTTTTAAAAAAAAACCCACCAAGATTCAGAACCGTATCCTAGTGTTGTTGCAGAATTTTTTTTTTCAGCGACAGGAGAGCTATAAAACTCTTTGTACATACTTAATGGGTAATGTTTTTCTTCTTTTACATGACTCAAGAAATTTTCCTATAGAAATACAAAAGTGGGCCCATCAATTCTTTTATTTTAAAAATGATGAACCCCACAACTAGTTGTCTCCAGTGGCGGACTCAGGAAAATTTCTTTATGTCCGCACATTTAGTGACAGGGTTCGGGGGCAGCGCTTCCGAATTTTTTTTTTGTAAAGAAAGTTTAAATTAACGCTTGAACCCGCTCATAATCTAGTTGCTTCCATAACAAGCTGCAGGCAATAGTTTGACCAATCATTTCTTTCCCTAAATCTTATAAATCCTCCAAAATAAATATGAGAATATACTCCAGTACATCCATATATCTTCATTCTATTTTATAGTCAAAAAAGTCAACACTACCTGTACAGAAGGCAAGCAAAATCACAGTGAAGGTCTCGGCTCTAGATATTAACTTATTTGAGAATGTCAGACCTGCAATCAATCCTCTTTTTCTATAAAAATGAAAAATGAAACAAAAGATGACGAGAGCATGGGAATGGGTACGCGACAGAGGAGGAAGAATAAGTTTTCTCTCTAATCAATTTGTGTTGCTACGTTGTTTTAATCATCTCCGCACGTTGCTAACTAATATAATAATAAATATCTTTTTTGGTCCCTAACAAAAAATTCGGTCCCCACTTTAGTTCATTATATAAAAAAAAATTAGTCATCTGATCCCTGTAAAATTCAAAGTGGACCCATTTTGGTCTTTTTGAGGGACTAATGCAGGTCTTTTTTGAATTTGTGAGGGACCATGATTTTAACTAAATTGATCCACTTTGAATTTTTTAAGGACCTCGAGACTAAAATTTTTTTATAAGGGACTAAAATGGGAACAATATTTTTTGTTAGGGACTTAAAAGGGTATTTACTCCTAATATAAATGTTGATCCAAGAAACAAATAAGTACCTGCCATAAAAAAAACGAAGATAAAAAATTTTGGGTTTGTTTGATTGTGTTTTGATTTTTTTGTTCTTAAACTGTTTTGTAGAATAATTATGGAAACAATTGTTTTCTATGTTTTTTTGTTTTGAAAATTAAAAACGAAAACAGAAAACAAAAACAACTCAGACATGTTCTCTAAATTTGATTCTAAAAACAAAAAAATAGTTACAGTTTTTAAAACTTTTTTTTACAAAACAGGGTTTACCAAACGAGTTTTTTTTGTTTTTTTGTTCTGAAAACTAAAAAATTGTTTTTATAAACAGTAGTTAAACAGAGCCTTTATGTCCGCACTGGCGGACATTTGCCCACACATGGGTCTGCCAGTGATTATCTCTATGACATGACTTAAGAATTTTTTCTACGACATAATATTTGTTTTTCCCATACTTAATATTGTTCTGGCCAAATAATTATTGGTTTTTAATCAAATTGTTAAATATGCTACTATTTTGCCCCTTACACGTGTTTTCACATATCTTCAATACATGCATGTTTCGCTCTATTTATGTAGCTAGTCTAATATCAACAAAAATCTACTGCAAAGGCTTTTGTTTCTTCGGCTACTTATGGTTCAATTTCTGCCAACATGACTTTGAGTTGATTGGGCTTTTCATAGCAATTTCCTGGTTCTGTCCCCACTGATTTGGCTTTTTATCCCTGCTATCACATTGAAGCTGTGATATGAGCTGTAAAGTTTCTAAATCTCCCATGGCCGACCCAGTTCATTGATTTGAACTGAACAATCTCTGTGAAATCTTTCTTTGAAAGTAGTTGTTATTGAAGCAGCTGTAAAAATACCAAAAGTAATAGCAGCAGGGTTCCCCTGTAAATGACGTAGCTTGGACTTAATATTAAATATTAGTTCAAGATTGGGAGGGTCACTTCTACAATATTAGAGAAGTAAAGATGGCGTTTGGTACCAGGATTATTTATAAAATCCTTGGAAAGTGAGCTTGGATAAATTAGATTTCCACGTTTGGTAGCAAAAAAAAAAAAAGCAAAATTATCCCAAGTAAGTTTTTTTTTCCTGGATTTCTTCATTCTGTGTAAGAGTGCGTTCAAATATCAATCAAAAAATACCACAAATTTGTTGGAATTCTTCCTTTTCCGAGGAAGAGGAAAATAAACCGCAAATCATCTTACCAAAATAACTCTAATAAATCTCTCGTGTCATTGTAAAGTGAGGTTTGTCAAGAAACTGGATCTGAGAATTAAAACCACGACTGAGGCTCATTCATCACTCCCAAATAACCCTTTGCTTTTTGTGAAACAAAGTCGAAGCTTGCTTTGCTTTATTTGGTTCACCAACAAATCGTTGAGGATGAGCATGAAGACGTCACACTTGATTAAAATGGGTTTCTGAGTTTTATTAGACAAGATCCCCATTTTCAATTTTATTTGTTGTACTTAGTTTGGATTGTGGAAGTGCTTGTGGGAATTGCTCCAATGGTTATGTGATTGATGGTCCAGCTAGCTATATGCGGAATGGGGTACTCTTGTGCTTTAGGCCATGGAGATGAGATTCGAGAGAAAGTTGAGGAGAAATAATTGGAACCAAAAAAGTGAAGCTGAATTGAGGTAATTTAGAGAGAGAGAGAGAGAGTAATTTTGTAATTTTGGTTCACATTTCTAGTAATATTTCATAATCAACCAAATGTAACATTAGAAAAATCACCCAACATTCTCGGCAAAATTTTGATCTATCAAACAACTTTTTAGTAATATTCTCATAAAAAAAAAAAATTCTACCATATTTCTGAAAATCATTATTCTCAACCCCTAAAGTGATTTTTTGTTAAGAGAGAAAAAAAGTGAGGCTCACCTTTTATAAGAAAGGAGTTGACACAAAAATTTAACAAAAACTGATGTGAGAAGAAACTTCTCCTATAAAAGGAAAAGTATTTTTCCCTTTTACTAAATGTTTATTGCGTGTACCTTATTTCGCCAGCAAAAAGAGCATGGCACCCTTCATCCTATGTTAATTCAGTATTAGTTAACTTGTCTCTCTATCACCTGAGCTTAATATAATGAGAATGAGTAGAAATTCAATCCTTTAAATAGATGCAACGGCCTTGGTTAGAAAGTATAAATGATTCTGGACATCATGCAATATTTAATTAGTGCTTCTAAAATTACAACTGCTTTTTATTTCATTGCTTAAGAATCTCTCATCCAGGATGTAGTGAGCCCTCATTTTTCAATATATGATATTCATTTTTGGCAAAAAGTGATTTAGATCCACAAACGGTTACCCAAATTGGTCAGTTTAATTTGATATTTATTCCTCTAGAATATAAGATAAACTAGTAAAAAAAACTATACAGAGAGATTATCCTAATAATTGATCAGATGCAGAAAGTATAGAGGATATGGGAAATCAAATTTTCCTCCAAATTTGAAAGTTTTTATGAGCAATATAACAAAGTCTTACTCACTTCTGTGTTAGGCTTTGTATGATATGAAAGGACAATCCATTGTGTTGTTAGTTGATTGATGACTAATTTACATAAATACTTTGATAGAATAAAGTAAATTTTTTAAAATGTTCTTTTTGTCATGTATTGTTTTCTGCACTATAAATTTGAAATAATTGAAAAGAACCGGTTTAATGCAAAAGTTAAAATTATAAGGAGATACTTTATATATTTTATATTATATTATAAGGAAGGTTATACTTACAACTTATTTTTTTTACAACCTCTTACAATCATATCTTAACACCGTTGATTTTCGTCAATCAACGATTATGATTTTCGCACATTAAACTCATTAATTAATTATTAATTCACAATAAATGATAACTGTAGATTGGCAGAAATCAACAGTGTTAATATATGGTTGTAAGAGGTTGTAAAAAAAAAAGTGGTAAGTATAACCTTCCTCTTATATTATTAGTTAGACACTTTTTTAGTTTTTTACCACGAGTTTTTTAGATTAAGGAGCGGACAATTTATAGGTCCATCACACCAAAAGCTTTTTTTTAGAATTGAAAAATGAAAATTAATTTATTTTTTTATTAAAAGAAGGAGAACGGTAAGAATTGAACTTCCTTAGATTATAATGTTTGATATCAAATAAAGAAGGCTTTAATGTTTCTAAAGTGAACGTAGATAAATTATCTATATTCGCTGCTAAAATGACGTCGTTTTGAATTGAAAAATTAAAAAATTATAATGAAAAAGACTATTATAACCCTCAAATAAATTACAATACAAAAATACCTTGATTTTTGTCCCAAAACGAAGTCATTTTAAGTTCAATGTAGATAAATTATCTACATTAACTATAGAAAAAATGAATCCAATAAACAACCAATTCAAAAAAAAAAACTTAAACTTTTATGTCAAGATATTGATATTATCTTATATTGTATTATTCCTTAATAATAAAGGAGTACGGATTAATGGTCTCTTCTTCTTTTTTATGTGTTTTACTGAGTAAATAAAAATTTAGAGATTTATATTGCTCTTCAATTATTTTTTATTTGGTACTTATATTATGCATAATTTTTTGAGTGTATTCCTTTATTTTCTAGCAAATTAAACGAATATAAAATTTTCTATTTGACGTATCTCCCATGCAATGCCTAAAATTCCGTGAGCTATGCTTTATACGGTATGATCCAGCTTTTGTTACTAATCATGTTCGTGTGACAAGATGTGAGTCGTTCGTGATAGTTTGTTATTTGCAACAAAACAGATTTCTATTTCTGGGACACTTGGTATAAAAGACAATGAATCATTTGATGATGATGATGGACTAAAAAGAAAACCTTAGCTAGCTGTACTGCAAAAAGAGACATGTACAAGTGCAAGAAAAATCAACTTTGCCAAGGAAATATGGTAAAAGGTCATTAAAATCTATAAACAGGGAATATGTTTAAATTAAAAGGCATTACATTGAAATAAAATTCAAAACATGGTGCTGAACTAGGAAATTGTTCGGGCAGGCCTTTAAAGTACAGTTTATTATTGGGCCTAATATCAAATGTCTACATTTAAAACTTTTTAGAGGGCACCTTCATCAATAGGGATGGCAAAAACGAGCCAAACCGTTCTAAATGAGTCGGGTTGGGTTGGCCTAAATGAGCTGCCAACCCGACTCAACCCGACCCAATACAACCTAGACCCAAACGAGCTAGCCCGCGGGTTAAACGGGTCAGCTCGCGGGTTGGGTTTTTTTTTTAATTAAAAAAAATAAAAAATAAGATGACTGCATTAAAAAAAAAATAAGAAAGATGAAAACTTACATTTTGAACTTATAAATAATTAGCTTTTCCAATTAGAAACTTATAAATTTTATTAAGAATAGGGTAGCATTTTGGTCCATTTGTATGTTTATTGCTGTCAAGTATTTTTTTTTTAATTTTTTTTGACCGTTTGATTTTATTTAGCTTAATTTTGATCAGTGGAAGATGAAAGCTTACATTTTGAACTTTAAACTTGTTTATTACAAGTCCATAAATAAGACTAGTTCCACAAAAATCAATTTTTTTGAGCCAACCCGCGAGCCAACCCACTGGCATCATTTCGAGCTAATCCGCGAGCTTTTTTTTAGCCAACCCTCGAGCTTTTTTCCGAGCCAACCCACGAGCTGATTATCGAGCCAACCCGCGAGCCAACCCTAACCCGGCTCGGGTCGGGCTGGGTTGAGTTTTCTGGCTCGTTTATTTTTTCGAGTCAACCCTAACCCGACCCGTTTTTTACGGGTTGAATGTGGGTTGGGTCGGGTCGAGCCGGGTTGGCCCGTTTTGCCAACCCTATTCATCAACATAGGATCTCCTTTCTTTCCCCTGCTCCGGTACATTGTTTTAGCATATATAAATTTTATTTCTAAAAAAGTTGCTTTTTTTTAAAATAAAAGTCCTTTTGAGAAATTTTAGATGTTTGGATAACAACTTTTTAAAAAACAAAAATTAAAATAAAAGTTAAAATACTACTTTTTTTATAGTCATTAGCTGATTGCTTTTGAAAAAAGCAGAAATTAAAAGATAATATAAATTTTTGTTTTTCGGAAAAAAGATTATATAATTTTTTAAAATATAATTTTAACCTTATCCTATCATATCTATTTTATCTCTCCTTATCCTATGATTATACTATTTTATCTCTCCTTTATTGTAATTTTATAGATAAAAAGTGTTTTTATTTTATTTTAACATCTAAACAACTTTTTTATGTAAAAGTGATTTTCAAATCATACATCCAAACGTAAAATAACTTTACCTTTTAAAACAAGTTATTTTAAAAAAAGCAATGCATAAAAAGTTATTTTTTTAAAAGCTCATCCAAACGGGCCCTAGTGCCCGTTTAAATGAGCTTTTATTCCTAAAAAAGTTGTTTTTTTTAAATTAAAAGTCCTTTTGAGAATTTTGAGATGTTTGGATAACAACTTTTT
Source organism: Gastrolobium bilobum (assembly GCF_033153095.1). Taxonomy (NCBI): domain Eukaryota; kingdom Viridiplantae; phylum Streptophyta; class Magnoliopsida; order Fabales; family Fabaceae; genus Gastrolobium; species Gastrolobium bilobum. Next base: position 97,378 of record NW_026895139.1, on the reverse strand, counting down.
AAAAAGCAAAATTTAAAATAAAAGTTAAAATGCTACTTTTTTTTATAGCCAGTAGTTGGTTGCTTTTGAAAAAAGAAGAAATTAAAAGATAATATAATTTTTTTTAGAAAAAAGATAATATGAATTTTTAAAATACAATTTTAACCTTATCATATCATATCTATTTTATCTCTTCTTATCCCACGATTATGCTATTTTATCTCTCCTTTATTGTAATTTTATATATAAAAGTGCTTTTTTTTATTTTTCCAAACAACTTTTTTATGTAAAAGTGATTTTCAGATCATACATCCAAACGTAAAATAACTTTACCTTTTAACAAAAGATATTTTAAAAAAAGCAATGCATAAAAAGTCATTTTTTTTAAAAGCTCATCCAAACGGGCTCATAGTCAAAGAGACTAGGCTAACTAGGTGAATAGCTTTATTAGGGATAGATTCCTTTCTTTCTTTTTTTCTAAATACCTCATTTCCCCATAGAATACTTTAGATCTATTCCTTTCAGGAGCTCTGCTACAATATGGAGTCACCTTAGGCTTTGTTTGGAAGTTTGGAGAGGAAGAAAAGAGCGAGGATCCAAGGGGCAGGGGGAGGAATAGATCTAAAGTGTAAGAGAGAAAAAAAAGGGGTAAGAGAGAAAAATGAAGAGATAATGGGATATTTTTATTGTTTTAACCTTTTTTAAAAATTAATATGAGTATTATATTCTACAAATAAAATTGCTTTAAAATTTCTAACAAAATTATTTATGTACTTTTCACACTACTAAAAAATATCATATTTTTGACGAAATTTTTAATTTGCAAACAGCAAAAATTCTATCGAAAAAGTATTTTTCCGTCGAAATACTTTCCGTTGAAAGGAAACAAATTTTTTTATCCGCCGAAATTTTTTACATAAATAAATTTTCTGTCAAAATTTATAATGGAATTTAGTTTCTGTCAAAAGTTTTGAAGAAAATAATTTCTTAAATATTTTTGAGGAAAAAAGGAATTCTGTCAAAAATTTTGAATAAATATTTTTCATCCAACATTTTCATTGAAAATGTATTCTGACGAAAATTTTCACGAATTTTTTTTTTTCAAAATTTTGAGGGAAATGTTTCTATAAAAACTTTCCATGAAATTTAGATTTTGTAAAAAAAATTGACGGAATATTTTTTCCGTCAAAATTTTTTACATAAATGTTTTTGGTCAAAAACTTTTACGAAAATATTTTTCGTCAAAATTTTTTATGGAAATGTGTTCCGTTGAAATTTTGATGGAATTTTTTTGTCGAAAATTTTCAAAGGAAATATACTCTGTCAAAAATTTTGATGGAATTTAAATTTCATAAAGAATTTTAACAAAAAAAAAATTCTGTCAAATTTTATTTGTCAAAATTTTTGAGGGAAATGATTCGAGGAAATTTAGATTTTGTAAAGAATGTTAACAAAAAAAAAAATTCTGTTCAAAATTTTTTACAGAAATATTTTTTGACAAATTTTTGTGCGTGAATATTTTTGGTCAAAATTTTCGTTGTAAATGTGTCCCGTTGAAAATTTTGATGAAAATATTTTTTGTCGAAAATTTTTACGAAAATATTTTCCTTAAAAAATTATGACGAAATTATTTTCTGTCGAATTTTTTTTACGGAAATGTGTTTCGTCAAAATTTTTGACATAATTATTTTTAGTTTAAAAATTTGACGAAAATGTTTATGTTGAAAGTTTCGACAAAATTTAGATTCTGTCAAAAAATTTGACTGAATTTTTTTCCCTAAAATATTTATGTGAGTGACTATGACAAAATCTTGTTCCGTATCTAATTTTGTCTCTAATTTTGATGGAAATTTTTTTCGTCTCTATTTTCGACGTAATATGATTTTTTTCAAATATTTCATCATTATTTTCAATGAAATTTTTTCCGTCGATAAATTCTGTCGGTATTTGAGACTTTTCTAATAGTTTCTCAGTTATGTAGATTTCACAATTTAATGCTAAGGGTGAATAAGTAAATTTTAATATTTCTCTCCTCAAACCCCTCAAATTGGGAGAACTTTAATTTTAAAGATGAGAGGGGTTTGGGAAGATTTTGCAAAAATCCTCAATTCTCTTCCCTCAATTTTTTAAACTCACAAATAAGAAAAGGAACTAATAAAACCCTCTCTTTCTTTTTCTTTCCTTCCTAAAAGTAACTCCCAAACAAAACCTTAATATCTCACACACTCGCCTTCATTGCAATATACCTGCACACTACCATGAGAAACTCATGTTGGGCCTTGGTCTCTACTATTGCTTCACATAGTACCCCAAATTGACATATTTTATCCTCCTACATGCAATACATTTAGGAACTACCAACTGAAATGTTGAAAGCCAACACATAAAAGAAAGGAAAAGACATGAGAGGAGAACCTTGTGTTGAGAGGGCCAGGGCACTCAGCAACTGTGATGTTACTAAAAATTCCCTGATTTTGATCTCAGTTTCTTTTCTCCACTTCTCTCACTTGAAGTACCAATAAAGCTTTTCTATAAGCATAAAACTTGAACGACTGTCAGCTAAAGAAAGCAACAGTGAGTGGATATCCATGGCATAACACTCAAGCATATGCCAATGATTTAGTGGTTTATTCCTTCTTCTAAGCTATAAAAGATTGCTCAAATCTCAAGTGACACGCATAAACCAACTCAAGTTGCAAATTGTTTCAGTGAGCAAATCAGCAATAGGGCACCTCTCTCCTGGCATGTATGTAAACAATCATCATTTTGGGAGCTACCAAAAGAAAGTGTGAGTAACATGCCAAAGGAGAGCTGCCCTGTTGCTGCTTTAGCTTAATCTCATGGATTGGTAGCGATTAAGAGGTAATCCATGGTTAAAGGAAATGCTTATCTTTATCCTAGAATCTTTATGGTTTTGAGGTAAATTCTTTTATAGCATTTCCCTAGTGTATCATAAAAGCTAATCCGGTATGCGAGATGCTTGATAATGTGAGGGCTTATTTGATTTCTGTTCTTAAAAACAGTTTTTTAATTTTTAAAACAAAAATACTTATTTGGTAAAAATAGTTCTAAAATTTTAATTATCTTTTAGTTTTTAGAATCAATCTAAAGAATATTATTTATGAGTTGTTTTTATTTTGTGTTTTAACTTTTAACTTTAAAAAAAATAAAATACATAAAACACATATTTTGTTAACTATTCTATAAAACAGTTTTGAAAACAAAAAAATAGAACACAGTCAAATATACCCGCTGAAGTTTCCATCAAAGTGTTTTGCGGGTATTTTGCATTCACCTCCAAAACAAGCTAGTGTTATTTCTAAAGTCCGTAAACTACAAAGTTGCTGCGACTTACACAGTGAAATCTTATGAACGTGTGTAAATTGGTAGTCTTTCGACAGATGTAAGACTATTTTATGCCATAGTTGTTAGATCTATGTCTTTTGTTTTAGATTGTTTAATATGTTTTAGGGCGTGTTTGGAACACCTGATAAAGAAGATAGGATAGGATAACTTATCATATCCTACTTTTATCTCTTGTTTGGTGGGTCAATAGGATATGATTAGCTTATCCTATTGTCTCATTTTATCCTATCCAATACATGGTTTCTTATCCTATGAGAGGGGAGCTAGGTTAGGATTCAATAGAATAGGATACCAATTTTGGATACCCAATATATCCACACGCTACCCAATATATCCTCACGTTGCCCAATATATTTGTATTTATTGCATTATATTGTTGTAAATAGTAATTATGTAGTCATTTATTAGTAATTATGTAGTCATTTATTGCTGTTGTAAATAGTAATTATGTAGTCATTTATTAGTAATTATGTAGTCATTTATTTGTATTTATTTAGTTCGTTACTTGTATATTGGGTCAAGCCCATTAGGTCAAAATTAGGTCAAGAAGTCTCTATAAATAGAGACCCCTATGTACATATTCAAATACGATTTAATAATATTTCAAATATCCTTTTATTTCAAGTTGGTATCAAAGCTCTCGATCCTGAGGGCTCTGCTTCCGCGCCTATTGTCTTTAGAACAAGAACCTTTTATTCTTTTAGTCTCTCGCTGCCATCAGCCGCCACCGGATTTTTTCCGGGGACCTCTTGGACCGAGAAGATCTCTGTTATACTGGATCTCTATTACTGTTCATCGTCTCCATTATTCTTCATCACAAGACAGCATCTTTTCATCACGATTGGACCCTTTCCCGGTGGTTTTTCATCTTCTTTCTGGATCTGTGCTCCTCTCTTTGATCGGACATCGTTTGGTATTTATTAGTGATTTTTTGGCTTCTTCGAGCTTTTCTTTGACCATTTTCTGTGCAGTATGGCCTCTTCTCAAAGGAGTTCTTTTTCAAAATTTTATGATGGTACCTCTTCTAGACCTAAGAGAGATGATCGATGGTGTTCTTATTGTAAAAGAACAGGTCATATCAAGGATTTATGCTTTCGCCTTTATGGAAAGCAATATGTCTTAGAAAAGATGGCAAAGTTGCGTGGTCAAGCGCATTTTACTTCCTCTGAAATAACTCCTACACCTAATAAGACCCAACCTGCATTTCGTCCAGATGAGTTGGAACGGCTCCGAACCATTCTTGATTCTATGAGTAAGCCATCTGATACTAGTGCTTTGACTATGACTGGTATGAGCTCCAAAACTTATTCTTTCATTTCTTCATGTAATGATTTTAAACATTCTTGGGTTGTTGATTCTGGTGCTACTGATCATATGGCTTGTTGTGCTGACTCCTTTACCTCTTATCATCCTACCATTGGAACTCATACAATAGCCGTAGCTGATGGCTCTCATACATTAGTTGCGGGTTTTGGTGACATAAACTTACAGCAGTCCTTACATCTTAAGGATGTTCTTCATGTTCCTAAACTCTCCACGAATCTTCTTTCTATTCATAAAATTACAAAAGATTTGAATTGTACTGTAACCTTCTATCCTACCCATTGTGTTTTTCAGGATCTCGCCACGGGGAAGACGATTGGTAGTGCTAAAGAGCAAGGTGGGCTGTACTATCTGGTGTCACAATCTCCTGCAAATAAAGTAACAAATCACATCTTGATGTCTCATGGTCAATCAACTGCTGATTCTTTGATTTGGCTTCATCATAAGCGCTTAGGTCATCCTCCATTTAGTTTACTCAAATCTTTATTTCCGTCATTGTTTTTGTCTAAATCTGTTGAGTCTTTTCATTGTGATGTTTGTGAATTTGCTAAGCATCATCGTGTGTCTTTTCCTTCTAGTATTACTAAGAATGTTGAACCTTTTGATCTTATTCATTCTGATGTTTGGGGTCCCTCTAAAGTCCCTCATGTTTCTGGAAATAGATGGTTTGTTTCTTTTATTGATGATTGCACTCGTGTAACTTGGGTGTACTTAATGCGTGAAAAGTCTGAGGTACCACAACTGTTCTTTCAATTTTATAAAATGATTGAGACCCAGTTTGGTAAAAAACTCAAGAGACTTAGAACAGATAATGGTACTGAATATGTTAATCATAGCTTTTCCCAATTTATAAGAAATAACGGTATGATTCATGAACTTACTTGTGTTGACACCCCCCAACAGAATGGGGTTGCTGAAAGAAAAAATCGTCACCTTCTTGAAATGGCTCGTGCATTAATGTTTCAGACACATGTACCCAAATACTATTGGGGAGATGCTATTCTTACTGCAGCATTCTTGATCAACCATTTACCCACTCGGGTACTTGACCATGTAAGTCCTATTCACTCTATGACTTCTTTTTTCCCTTCTCTTCCAACTATGATGAGTCTTCCTCCACGAGTGTTTGGGTGTGTTGCTTTTGTTCATGTTCATAAACATCATCGCAGTAAGTTGGACCCTAGGGCTATTAAATGTGTTTTTCTTGGTTATGTTCCTGATAAGAAGGGCTACAAGTGCTATCACCCTAGTAGTAGGAAATTTTTTGTTTCTATGGATGTTACATTTCAGGAATCTAAGTCCTTTTTCCAAGGTCCTCATCTTCAGGGGGAGAATCCTTCACCAGAAATCTCATCACCTCCCTTCTTTGAGTTTGAATCATCAGTGTCTACTCCTTTACCTATGTCAGTGTATCCTCCACCTGGTCCTGTTCCTCCTGTGTCTGTTTCTCCTTTGGCTGTTCCTCCTGTGTCTGATCCTCTTGTGAGTAATCCTCCTGTGACTGATTCTCCTGTGATTGATACATCAAGTACACCAGAGATACGAAAGATTATGACACCTGAAAGAAGAAAACAACCCACATTGTCTCAGCAGCAACCTCAATCGTCTGAACCACTGGTAAGTCCTGAATCTCATATTTCTGATCATAATGACTTACCCATTACTACTGATTCTGATGATTTACCCATTGCTCTTAGAAAAGGAAAAAGAACTTGTCCCAAGAAATCTTGTCCCTCATGTCCCTCTTGTACTCAATACCCTATCTCCCAGTTTGTTTCCTCTGCTAATCTTTCTGTGCAGCACAAAAGCTTTGTTTCAGCACTAGACTCTATTGCAATCCCAAAATCAGTACATGAAGCCTTGAAAGATAGGAATTGGGCTCAAGCCATGCAAGAGGAGATGAATGCATTGGAGAAAAATAAAACATTGGAGGTTATTGATAGACCTACTGGAAAGAAAACAGTAGGGTGCAGATGGGTTTATGCCCTGAAATACAATTCTGATGGAACTCTTGAGAGATACAAAGCTCGATTAGTTGCCAAAGGTTACTCTCAAACCTATGGCATTGATTATGAAGAAACATTTGCTCCAGTTGCAAAGATGAATACGATGAGAGTTTTGTTATCCCCTGCTTCCCATTACAATTGGGATATAAACCAATTTGATGTGAAGAATGTTTTCCTCAATGGTGAGTTAGAAGAAGAAGTCTACATGGAAATTCCGGGTTTTGATTCTGTGAAGGGAGAAAATAAAGTTTGTAAATTAAAAAAGGCCTTGTATGGATTGAAGCAGTCACCTCGTGCCTGGTTTGGAAAGTTTACTAAGGTTATGATGACCTTAGGATATAAACAAAGTCAAGGAGATCACACTCTTTTTCTCAAGCACTCCCAAAATGGGAAGCTTACTGTGCTCCTTGTATATGTTGATGATATTATTATCACAGGTGATGATTTTGTGGAGAGACAGATTCTGCAAACACGGCTTGCCTCTGAGTTTGAAGTCAAAGACCTTGGGAAACTGAGATATTTCCTAGGGATAGAAGTAGCTCATTCGAGCAAAGGAATCTTTATCAGCCAGAGGAAATATGTTCTTGATCTTCTCAAAGAAGCAGGAAAGCTCGGGTGTAAACCCTCTAATACTCCTATTGAGCAGAATCACAAGATGGGCTATGAAGAGGAGAGTCCTCCAGTTGATAAAGGACAATATCAACGGCTAGTTGGGAAATTGATATATTTGGCCCATACTAGACCAAACTTAGCTTATGCTGTTAGTGTTGTCAGTCAGTTTATGCACGATCCAAAGGAGAAACATATGCAGGCAGTAGAGAGAATTCTTCAGTATCTGAAAGGTACTCCTGGTAAAGGGTTGTTATTCTGACGTGATGGCAATCTATCTTTAGAAGTCTACACAGATGCTGATTATGCTGGATCCGTGACTGACCGTCGTTCTACCACTGGTTATTGCATGTTTCTTTGTGGTAACTTGGTGACATGGAGAAGTAAGAAACAAGATGTGGTCGCCAGATCAAGTGCAGAAGCTGAATTTCGAGCTATGGCTCAAGACATTTGTGAGTTACTGTGGCTGAAAATTGTACTTGATGATCTAAAAATAAAATGTGAGGGACCTATGAAGCTGCTATGTGATAATAAGTCCGCTATTTGTATAGCTCATAATCCAGTTCAACATGATCGGACTAAACATATTGAGGTCGACCGTCATTTCATCAAAGAGAAACTTGATAGCGGGTTGATTACCACTCCATACATTCCCACTGGGCGTCAATTAGCTGATCTATTGACAAAGGGGCTTTTCAGATAGATTTCAAGAACTTGCTAGCAAGCTGGGAATGATAAATATCTATTCCTCAGCTTGAGGGGGAGTGTTGTAAATAGTAATTATGTAGTCATTTATTAGTAATTATGTAGTCATTTATTGCTGTTGTAAATAGTAATTATGTAGTCATTTATTAGTAATTATGTAGTCATTTATTTGTATTTATTTAGTCCGTTACTTGTATATTGGGCCAAGCCCATTAGGTCAAAATTAGGTCAAGAAGTCTCTATAAATAGAGACCCCTATGTACAGATTCAAATACGATTTAATAATATTTCAAATACCCTTTTATTTCAAGTTATATTTTATTTTTTCTTTCACCTTTCTCTTTTTACATAATCTTATCAGATTGCTAATCAGATGCTCATCAAATACAGGACATGATATCGGCTTATCAGCCCCATATCATATTCTACCCTTATCAGCCCCATATCATATCATATCCTTATTCTATCTTGTCCACCAAACGAGCCCTTAGGGTTTTATAAGAGTTATGTTGTAGGAAAAGTGATTGTGTAATGTTATAGAGATTCGTTTTGCGTGCTGTAATTTCTTTTTTTTTTCTTTTTTCTTTAAAAAGTGTGGGCCCTACAAAATGTTGTGTGTGTAGGAAAATTTGTTGTGTCATGTTAAATGATAAATGTAAACGCCTATGTTTTATACACATTCAAGTTTATTCTATAAAATTTTCCTTTCCAGTAATCTGAATCTATGGAAGCTTTCTTTTTAATTTTTTTCTTTTTATCTACGTCCCTTGTTTTTAGAATAAAAATTCTGTTCTAAATTAATGTATTAAACATAAAATAAAACTAATAAATGTAATTAGTATTTTAATTTTTAGTGCAATACATGAGCTAACAAAACATAAATGATAATTATAAGGGTTCGCTTTTTCTGCAGTTACTGCAGATAAGTTATTTGCAGTAAGCCCAATACGACGTTGTTTTGGGACAGAAATCATGGTGTTTTAGTAATTTTAATTTATTTCAGGGTTATTATAGTCTTTATAATTATAATTTTTTAATCTTTCAATCCCAAAACGACGTCATTTTGGGAATAAATGCAGATAACTTATCAACAGTAACTGCAGAAATATTTTTTTGTAATTATAAAGGTTATTTTGTTTTATATTTAATGGAAGAGTTCACTTTTTCTGCAATTAATGCAGATAAGTTATCTGCAATAAGTCCAATACGACGTCGTTTTGGGACAAAAATCATGGTATTTTTCTAATTTTATTTTATTTCAGGGTTATTATAGCCTTTATAATTATAATTTTTTAAACTTTCAATCTCAAAACAATATCGTTTTGGAAGTAAATGCAGATAATTTATCTGCTGCAGAAATATTTTTATGTTAATGGAAAATGGAACCATATATCCTTGTTGTTTTAGGCCATTGAACCTCTCTCGTACACTAGACGTGGGGATTTCTTTTATGCACGCATGCTACCCAAATTAAATTAACATCTATTGATATTCTTCAAAAGAGACTTAGATAATCAAGTAATTAAAAAATTAAGAAAGGGGTTTTCCCTCTTTTGACTTCATTTCATTAGGATTGTTTACCCCTCATTTAGAAGCTTCACGTCATTTGAGTAGATGATTAGTTAATTAAAGTTAACTTTTGGCTTATAATAATAGTCACAAAACACACTTTTTATTCAGTGTGTGCGTCGATCTTCACTTTAATTAGGGTGAATTAATCATAGTTAACAATATTTATTAGAACAAAGGACATTTCAATAGCTGCTTAAAGGGGGTGTTTGATAAGAGGTGAAATTTTTTTTTTCTCATGAAAATGAGGTGGCCCATGTTTGGTAGGAAAAAGAGTAAACGTAAGGTTAAGAAAAAAAAAATTCCATCGTTTGCTTTTTCACATAAAATTGTCATGAAGATTGCCATTGACGGGGGTGGAAACAAAAATTTCCCACGCAGTGGGAAAATTATCACATAGTATCACTAAAATTAATTAACCCAACATTTCCATAAAAGTTTTAGTCTACCAAACATCTTTTAGTAACTTATCCAGAAAAAAATATTTCTCATCATTTTTCGAAAATTATTTTTTTGCGATAAATTTTTTTTTTCTCTACCAAACGTCTCTTATTTCTTTCTTGGCTTTAATATTTCTACAGTGAATGTAAATAAATTATCTATATTCGCTCTCAAAACGACATCATTTTGGGTTAAAAAATTATAATGAAAAAGACTATTATAATCCTGAAATAAATTATAATTATAAAAATATTTTAATTTCAACCTCAAAACGACATTATTTTAGATTCAATGTAAATAATAGAAAAGCCGCACCTTCTTTCTTACTCGTCCAAATAAAAACTGATCTTAAAAATAGCCCAAGTCAAGTAGCTACCTTTTCAGGTGTGTTAGGGACTTCAAAGTTCAAAGTTCGACTCTTGTGGACTTAGCCAGCTCGCAGGTCCTATATTTAAATTCTTCTCATTTGTATGTTGGGGATGGCTGTATAAGCAATTTTCCAGTAATTCATTAATACATGTTCAACAATGATCATTCAAGAACATGATACAGGATCTTTAGAATTCATGATTTTCACATAAGAGCGTACCTTTCTCCATTAGTGCGGAAGAACTCTGATGAAGAACTTTGATGATGGAAGATTGTTTCTCAGAGTCTTTACCCTCTGCTTTCCTTGTATCGTCTATGACAGGGATCTGATACAACTTTTATGGGCAGACCATGAAGGAGAGAATTCTGAGAGATAAAAATCCCAGAGACTCACCATTTTTCTCTTTATATAACTGAACCATATCACCAGTTACGGAGTTTCAAATAACTCCCTGTAACTTCCCATTAATGCGAAACGTCAAAACGTCAATTACCATTAATGTAAAACGTTACCATAATGCAAAACGTCAAAACGTCAATTACCATTAATGCGAAACGTCAATTACCATAAAGCCTCTTTTATTATTTAATTAAACCGATTGACACACGTTACACATGAGACACAAATAGTTTTACAGGCTGCACTCCCAAATCTAAATTTATTCCCCTAATTCCATCAATGGTTAGAACTTAGAAGTATACTCACAACACGTTGCCATATATTTAAATAAAAAGATAAAATGCAAGCCTATACCACTTTCTCCTTAATTATCATACCTAACTTGGATTTCAACTTGAGACCAAGTCCTTTGAAATGGCTTTAATTTGATGATCAATAAGCATATGTCTTGTATACATATTTAGCCCCATCTAATGGATGTCTTTGTGAGTTTAAACTTTTCAGATCAATGCGACTCACTTCAGATTAAGGGGAAATAATAGGAAATAGAAGAAATAAAATAAATATGACTCATTCACAGGTGATAAACGAGCATAACACTTTTATGTGCCATATGTTGCCTTCATTATGTGTTGCAGAAAGGCAGAAGCTAACTACAGCTGTATCTTTTTTAAAATACCAAACAAAAATACAGAAGGAAGTAAAAATGATTGGACCAAAAGACCAAACAAAATGGAATGAAATAATTTCCAGAAGTAAACACAAGCTGTCCATCCATTAGTTTTGCAATACTCTTTATTGGTGAAACTTATTAGAAAACGTTTTTAAAATAATTTATGTGTTTAAATTTTGGTACAAGTCTTTGAGGTGAAATAAAAAATGGTTTAACTAAAATAAATCAGTAGTTTCATTTTTATTGGTTATAATTTTTATTATGAGTGTTTGTCTTTTAAAAAAACATAAAATTGTATCATTTTAGTCAAAATTAATATATTTTATGACGAGAGAAACAAAAGTTATGGTGAAAAAAGTAAGAGTTTTTTTTTAATTTAAATATTAAATAAAAAAATATTAATTTTAACTAATATAATTAACCTTTAAAAGGATAAATATTTTATCCTTTTATTATAATTTAAAAATAAAGTGATTAGTTCTTTAGGATACAAAGTTATTAATTGAACTGTGCATCAAATAAAGCAATTTAACCGTTGCATGGTCTTTTTCCTTTGTTCCCCACAAATATCCTAAACCACCTTGAAGCGTGCAGCTTTGCTTTTTCTTTTTCATTAATTGCAGTCACTTTAATGATAGTCAAACTCACTTTGTTCTTTTTTGAATAAGGGGCTTCCCTCATCATAGGCATGCCTCGCATTTATATTGGTTGTTGAGCCAACTGTCCTCACACATTATGCAATAAGCATCCCTCCGCAGACAAGGTAAGCGTTCAAGCTTCATCCAAACAAATCATAATAATGCAACCTTTCATGCTATATTGTAAAATTATTTTAATGTAACGGGCAAGTAAGTTCCCTCAATATTTTCAAACATTAAAAAACATCAATTTAAAAAGGTTCACTCATAAGGACAATATCCCACCTCAGCTCTATCTTAGAAGGCCAAGTGAAGTAATGATCCAACCATAAATCCAGTGGCGGAGCCGGCCTCTAATTTGAGCTAGGATCAAAAAATTATATATGTATTTATTTTTTTTAATTTTAATTAATTCATATCTTAATATATTTAAATTATATTAAATACATAGCATCTGAGCAGACAGCACTAAGAAGAATTATAATTTTATTAAATATTTTTTAATTTTACTTAAAATGTATATTTTTTAATGGCTTTAATGTTTCTAAAGTGAATGTAGATAAGTTATCTACATTTGCTCTCAAAACGACGTCGTTTTAGGTTGAAATTAAAAAATTATAATGAAAAGACTACTAATCCTGAAATAAAATTAATTATAAAAATACCTTGATTTCTGCCTTAAAACGACGTTATTTTGGGCTTGATATACATAAGTTATCTACATTGACCGTAGAAAAAGTGAACTCATTTTTTATATAAGTTAAAATTGAACACATAACCTAATATAATTTACCCAAATTTATCAAAAATATTTTAAGTTTTAGATAGGGCCAAATTATAAATTATAGCCCGGGCTAAATTATAATTTTAATCCGGTCAAATTATAATTTATATAATTATACATAATAAGTACAATTTATTAAAATTTAGCCTAAATCGAGACCCGGTCCAGCCAATACATGGCTCCGCCACTCATAGAACTTTTTTTTTTTCTTGGATTGATCTGTAACACTTAAACCTTAAGCAAGCTTTGCCCGAAAGTACTTAGAAGAATTCTAAGGAGTTTTTTTTTTCTTTTTTCTTTTGGACTCATCGATAATGCCGGCTAAAATAACGACCATTCTGTCCTCCACTTACTGTTGCTTTCAAGTACCTAGCTCCACCTTTTCAAAGCTATAATTTTACACTCACAAATATGTCATTCTTCAACCATACCAAAAGATTTTTTTTCAGGAGATATTGTCATTAGACCAAACGTAATAGCTAAATAATTTGCTTGCCGTATTTGCGCCTTTTTAGAGAATCAAATTAGTGACCTTCGAGTGTTACCGAGGGATAAATCTTTCGTGCTACTGTAATACCAAAGATTCAATACATCTCACCAATAGAAATATTACATGTCAGTCAAAGTTTTTTTTCTCTGCCAAATTTTTTCTCTCTCCTCTAATGTGCAATGCTCCTATTAGTGGAATGCACTGAGTCTAAGTACTAGAGTAGCACCAAAAATTTATTTGTTACCGTGGTAGAATAGTGGTTTTACCATTCTCATAAAACTAAACTCATGGTTTTAAATAAAGTAACATTAGCTACTCTGCATGTCATTTTACACAAGCTGTGCACATTGCACTCAACTTATGCAAAACAAAATTATATTAGCAGCATTTCTCTTTTATATTATATATGCAACATCAAAATCTTTCATTACTGTCTACTAAAATAAATAAAAAATAAAAATCTTTCATTACTTTCTATGTAAAACTCATGTTTTCTGTAATTGTGAATAAATCACTTTAGAAAAAAAGTGGATAAGTTGACTTGGGAATGGAAAGGAAACACTAGTTAGCAAAAAATAATTCAATTAGGTGCAAAAGGAATTGTTTTTCCTTTTTTAATAACGTGCATGGAAATCTCCCAAAGCATACATCACCACAATCATGGCTTGTTGGACACTACAATACTACATATTAATTGGCTAGTGGGACACAGTATTAAGAGGTCAACTTGGCAAACTATGAAAGATACAGTCAAGTTGTGCTGCCTGACCTTGTCAATGTGTTCATACAGTGCCGTATCCACACACATAAATTATAATTATAATTCACAAACCAACAGAGATATTCTGTAACTTTCTGTATGTGTGTTTCTTACAGAGAAAGTATCAATAAATCCAATAGCAGGATAACTATCAAACTAGTATATATATATATAAACCAGAATTGTCTGTGAGTGCAAAGAAGAAAAAAAAATGCAGTCACTTGTCCAAAATGAGGCCTTCCAAGCATGCCCTCAAGGTTGCTGCCCTACCTCATTTTTCAACTCTCCACTGCCATCTCAGAACACAACAAGCAAACCCAGAAACAGTTCTTCTGAGTGTCGCCACAGCTTTGCAGCAACAACTGCATCCTCTATATTTCCAAACACCAAATTCACTAACCATGAGTCTCTTCCATCTCTTCAGGAATCATTCAGTGAATTCAACAAAGTGTACCCTAAATACTCTGAGACTGAGCAAGTGGACCTTGTGAGAGCCAAAGAATATTACCATCTCTCTTTCTCCAACAATTCTTGCCTTGACTATATTGGTATTGGCCTCTTCTCCTACTATCAACGTCAACACCATGATACTTCAAAAACCCAACTTGCTTCTTCTTCAACTCCTCAAACACCTCAATCTCCACCTTTATATTCGGATATTCCCTTCTTTAGCATATCCTATAAGACTGGGAATCTGAAGAATTTATTGCTTCATGGAGGGCAGGGGTCAGAGTTTGAGTCTGCAATGAGGAGAAGATTAATGAGGTTCCATAACATTTCTGAAAATGATTACTCTATGGTTTTCACAGCAAACAGAACATCAGCTTTCAAACTTGTGGCAGATTCATATCCATTCCAATCTAGTAAGAAGCTTCTGACAGTTTATGACTATGAGAGTGAGGCGGTGGAAGCAATGATTAGTTGCTCAGAGAAGAGAGGAGCGAGGGCCATGTCAGCAGAGTTCTCATGGCCAAGACTCAGGATTCAATCAGCGAAGTTGAGGAAGATGATTGTTAATAAAAGGAAGAAGAAAAAAAAGAGGGGTCTTTTTGTGTTCCCACTTCATTCAAGGGTAACAGGAGCCAGATACCCTTATCTGTGGATGAGCATAGCACAGGAGAATGGGTGGCATGTGTTGATTGATGCTTGTGCATTGGGACCCAAAGACATGGATAGCTTCGGCCTCTCTCTCTTTCGCCCAGACTTTCTCATTTGTTCTTTCTATAAGGTTCTGGGAGAAAACCCATCTGGGTTTGGATGCCTTTTTGTCAAGAAATCTGCCATTTCAATTCTGGAATCCTCTTCTTGTGCAGGAGTTGTCAACCTTGTACCAGAAAGGCAGCTACTTCAGCTATCAGAGGATTCTTCTGGTAATGACATAGCAATTGAACAAAAATCAATTCCTAGCTTACAAGAAAAAGAATTATCTTCTTTGAGTTCTTTCTCTGGTCGGATAGAGACCACACAATCTGTAAAAATTGAAGGAGAACCATCTGAGCTTCAGATCACAGTGGTACCTGAAGATTCTGTAACTGTGGAAGAACAAAGGCCAGTTGAGAGACTTCAGAATGAAAATGAACAAGATAGTGAAAACGGGAGCTTTAATATTGAATGCAGGTGTTTGGATCAAGTGGACTCTTTAGGATTGATATTGGTCACCAACAGAGCAAGGTACCTGATAAATTGGCTGGTGAACTCAATGCTGAAGCTAAAGCACCCTAACGCAGAAGGGGTTCCCCTAGTCAAGATTTATGGCCCAAAGATAAAATTTGACAGGGGTCCTGCTTTGGCATTCAATGTGTTTGATTGGAAAGGTGAAAAGGTTGAGCCTGTCCTTGTACAGAAACTTGCTGATAGAAGCAATATTTCTCTCAGCTATGGATTTCTACATCATATCTGGTTTGCAGATAAGTATGCAGCAGAGAAGGGAAGGGTCCTACAAACCAAAGAAGGAAGAGGCCAGGGAATGAATACCAACAAGAAGAAAGATCGAGATAACCTAGGAGTAACAGTGGTTACTGCTGCATTGAGTTTCCTGGCTAATTTTGAAGACATGTATAAACTATGGGCTTTTGTTGCTCGGTTCCTTGATGCAGACTTTGTGGAGAAGGAGAGATGGAGATACACAGCTCTCAATCAGAAAACAGTTGAAGTTTAATCATATATATTTCATTTATTCTTCTGGATTGTGGATCATAGAAGACTCAAGAGTGTGAATTCGGATGAAGATTTTATATAGATTCTCCAATTAATATAGTCAACTTATCGAATCATTTGTCTGATAAGTTCACAAACTATATAGACAAATATATTATTTCCTTTTACTTGTTTCCTGTATTTTGTCACTGCATGCACATTCAGACAGCTCCATAACTCTACACTGGACATTGAAACAAATTACAGCTAGAGAGTGAAATATATAATCTAATTCAAGGAAAAAAAGTCAGGATACCCATATAACTTATCACAGAAGTGTAAGTTCCAGTACTAGTAACTGTGCTTTAATGATACTTCTGGTTGTTTGAGAAAAATCAATCTACGAATAATTAACATCAGTGGCAGAGTCAGGAAAAAGACTCCATCAGCGTCAAAAGAATCAACTAGTAAAATTCAGCTAGTACTAATATTATATTATTTTTAAAAACCTAACCAATACCAAAGCTATACCATAAATTTTAAAGAAAATATGTACCAATTTTTAAAATCAGCCTGTGCCCGTACTAGGAACTAAGTGGCTCCGCCACTGATTAACATGATTTTCAACTATTCCTAACAGGACTAGGCTCTCTGCTAATTTTCCAATGTTACATGTTATTTGAAAGCCCTATTCTGAGCCGAAGATAAGAGTTTTTCTGGGTACTGGAAATAGAGTTATCTGAAAATGATTTGGGCTGCTGTAACCGAGAAGAGCATTACTCCATTGATCACCAAAAATATCGATATTAGCCATACTTGTTCGCTCAAAGAGGTTTGAAATCAATGTTGTATTGGTTGTCTCGGAGAAATTTAAAAAACATTTGACCACGCAAGGAGGTTTTGAAAGGACCAGTCTAGAAAAAAAAGTCATGTCTTTCTGTGTTGTATAAATGCAATGCATGTCTTGTTTGAAAGGTTTGAGTTTGACCAGAAAATCGTTTTTTTTTTAATTGCAATTTGCAAACATCGGAATTTTGATCCTACTAAGATATATGTAAAATAATTCATAACCTTTTTAGCTTGAACACATTGCAAGATCCAGGAATTCAAATATGAGGATACGGTTCTGTTGGTATATTAAATCTACTGTTTAGGAATCTCAATATAATAAACGCGAATTAAATAAAAAAATGAAGCATAAATTGATCGTCATTTCAAAACCCATAATAAGAACAAAATTCTAAATATTATTCTGACAATACCAAATATGGGATTAAGATTGACTTTGATATGTTAGCCTGTTTTTTTCTGACTGGGACTTTGATATCTTAACATTGATTCAAGTCTTGTGTTCCACTTCCCATTATTCAAACACGTGGTATGCAGAAGATTAAGAAGTTTATTCAAACAAGTCCTATTTCTCCACATGAAGTGCTAACCTATAAGAGGTTCACATCATTACTGTTTTTTATTTTCTCGCGTACACATACGAAGAGGCTTTTCATGCTTATTTGATTTCAATGTGAGTAGTAGTCATAAACTCATAATATATATGTAATTGTATAAAAAAATTTAAAGTTATTTCAATGAAAGCAAGACTTTCGGAAAATGACAATGCCAGAGCTTGAGGCACGGTAACTACTCAAAGTTCAGATGACCAATTATCGACCTCGTAATCATAAATATGAAACTTTATTACTGTTACACAAATGCAAGATAAAAATTTTCCCTAGCCCCGAAAAAAAGCACTTATCTACTAAAAAAAAGGCACCTATCTATCCACCCTGTTCCTGAACTGCTTCTCAATGCATAAGCTTTTAATTTGATAAAGAGTGACCCCGGTGCTTTACCCGGAAAAGGGGTGGTCTCTAGTAGTAGTAACTATTAAGCCTATTATGAAACTTTATAACGCATCCCAATCTGTCCATTAATGGAACATCAAAAACAAGTCTAAAATCAATTAGGGGCACAATTTATAGAAAGCGCCATTAGAAATGGTTTAAATCCAAAGACAAACAACGATTGAGCTTAAGGTCAGTCGTACCTATTTGATCAAGAAAGGGTATCAAGATGCCCCTCGAGGTAGATTTGATTGGCAAGGATGTTTAATAGTACGTGAATATCCTCACTTTGGGGATGGCTATTATTATCTCCAACTAAAAATTCATGACTCTTACCATCCACCCTTATAAGGCTAGAACCTGGAGTCTTGCTTATTCCTTTCTCCTTCATCAATCTCCTAACGCTCCTCACTTCAGCCCATTTCTTATTAGTTGCATACAGATTAGATAGAAGCACGTATATGCCACTATCTTGGTATTCAAAATTCTCAAGTGATTTCAACATTTCTTGGGAGAATCCAACATTTCCATATGTATTGCAGGCACTCAAAAGAGCCCCTAGGATCTGCACATCAGGTGGCATGGGCATTGTCTTTATCAACTCCATAGCTTCCCCAACCAATCCAGCCCTGCAAAGTAAATCAACCATACATCCATAGTGTTCTAACCAGGGAGTAAGATTGTAGCGGGGACTTGTCATCTGATTGAAATACCTACGGCCTTCATCAACCAAGCCAGAATGGCTGCAAGCCGTAAAAACAGCTAGAAATGTCACCTCATTAGGCCTTGTGCCAGATTCAATCAATTCTCCAAATTGTTTCAATGCTTCTTGCCCATGTCCATTTATTGCCAAACCACCTATATAGGCATTCCAAGAACGGATATTCTTAGAAGGCATTTCATTGAAGATATGCTGCGCCATCTCTATACAACCACATTTTGCATACATGTCAACCAATGCTGTTCCAATATGAACATCCCATTTGATGCGGCTACTATCAATGTATTCATGGACCCATCTGCCAAAATCAAGAAGCCCAAGACTGGCACAAGCAGAAAGCACACTGGTCAGTATAATCCCATCAGGCACAAAACCTAAGCCCTGCATTTCACAGAACAAGTCCAGTGATTCCTTGGGACACTCACATTGCACTAATCCGCCTATAATACTAGTCCAAGAAATAATGTCTTTTTCAGGGATCTCATCAAACATTTTCCTTGCATCAGTCACAGACTCACACTTCATATACATATCCAACACTGCATTGCTTACCACCAACTCCACCCCATACGGACATTTTAAAGCCAACCCATGAATCCCCTTCCCTAAATTTAGATAACACAATTTCCCACAAGCCCCAAGTATGCTAACGAAAGTTGCAACATTAGGCTCCACATCCATTCTCAAAAACAATGCAATGGCATCATGAAACAACCCTGCCTTCACATACCCAGATATCAAACCAGTCCAAGAGACCACGTCTCTCACAAGTATGTCATCAAACACCTTACCCGCACCAACATTGTCCCCAGAAATGCTATAAACATGGACAAGAGTATTTTGCACATAAATGTCACACCACAAGCCAGTCTTAACAGCAACCGAATGAAACTGTCTAACCTCTGCAATCCCAGAAAACTTAGAACATGATTTCAAAACAGCTGGGACAGTGTACACATCAGGCACAAACCCATTCCTTATAGCCCATCTATAAATCAGGATTGCAGCCCAGGGTAACTGGCCAGCAGCATAGCCAGAAATCAGCAAATTACAAGGGAAAGAGCTCAAGCTCCAATCAAATTGCTTCAAGAAATTGCAAGGGTAATGAACATCAGTGACATGTTTCCCAAAAAAGCTTGCAGCTTTGGTGACGACCAAATCATTGGCAACAAGGGCTGAAGTCAATAGATGTGCATGAATTTGCTTGAAGGATCTCAAGTCATTGCACCTATGAATGAAATCCAAGAGAACCCATTTCAGAGAATCTCTAGCCTTATTCATGCCAGGGACCAAATGCTCAAAAATCCATGCAAAATATTTGATTATTTATTTCTGGGCATCGCCACGTAAAAAAACATATAATGAGTCTGGTGAAGTGTAGCTCTAATCATAGCCATAGAGACCAAAACGAAGAGTGAAATGAGTCGCATTTGCCAAGTGTAGTGTTTGCGGGTAAACTAAAAAGAAACTTGAGGTCACCACCCCAAAAGCCGCCTCAAGAGGGAGAGTCCAAGACCTTATAAACTCCACATTAATTGTTCATACAACCAATGTGAGACTATATTCTCAACACGCCCCCTCACACGAGAGCTCATTGGGCTTGAAGAGTGGACAATGCAACAGACCCAGTCTATCTGTGCTAAGAAACGCCACAAGAGAAAGTGGGGGGCGGCGAGGCTTTGATACTATGTTAAGAACCTTGAGGTCACCACCCAAAAGCTAGCTCAAGAGGTGGTGGGAGTGCCCAAGGCCTTATAAAAGTCATATTAGTTGTCTATCCAATCAATGCGGGACTATATATTTCAACACTTGGGATACACCACCCCAAAAGCTAGCTCAAAGGGTGGGAGTGCCCAAGACCTTATAAACTCCACATTAGTTGCACATACAACTAATGTGGGACTATATTCTCAACAAATCCATCCATATATTGTAATCTTCTATTTTCAAATCAAATCATTTTTTTTATTAGTTTTTCATTGAAAGGAATTTCTTTTCTTAATTTCCTTAAGCAATGCTTAAATTTTTTATTTTTTGGTAATCTAAGGGGGTTAACAACAACATCCCAAAGAGATCAATTCAATAAAATCGTTCTGAAATTAAAAGACAAAGATAAATCAGCCCAATACAAAGGCCAAATACCAGGGAGAAGGTTTGAAAAAACAAAGATTATTCTCAACAGTATAGTCTAAAGGAAATTTAGAGAGTTAATCTGCACAACTATTTCCTTCTCTAAAAAACATGAACCAGGTGAACTTTCCAATTCTCTTGTAACCATGTTCGAATCCGAGTCACTAAGAGAGACTCTCGAGCTGCTCTTCCATTGCTAGAGAGCAAAGTGATAACAGAGCTTGAATCACTTTATAGGATGCAGCGTCTCCAACTTCTAGTCCAAGCAAATTCGAGACCCTTGAGGACGCTTCATAATTCTGCAAAACAATGGCCAATATAGTAAGCAAACCCTTCTTTTCAATAACCATTTTCATCTCTTATAATTCCTCCACAAGCATCCCTGCCATCACTCCTGGCTGCACCATCCGTGTTTAATTTCATTCAACCTGTGTCCGGACGTAACCATCTAATAGGAACAGAAAAGTAATTCTTGTTCAGCTTTGTCCCCTTGGAAGTTATCCAGGCTTAAGTATACTCACGGACCAGACTCTCAACGGACTGCACCTTATATGCTTTCCCGTTATTTTACACACCATGCACCTGATTGATTCTCCACTGCCAAGCTAACCAAACAGTAACAGCAAAAACCAACGACCAGGGGCATCAAAGCACAAAATAAATACATTTTGAATATTCAAGGAAAGCTAAGAATCTAAATCAGTATCAAAGAAATCATTTATCAAATTTGGCCTCAAAAGATCAGAGTAAACTTTTTTAATCTTAGGACAGTCACGTGCCATATGAATAATGGATTCTTCATGAAAATTACAAATAGAACAACTAGGAGGACACAATTTAAACTTAGCTAGGAAGCTCCTAGTTGATAGAAGATGATGAACAGTCTTCCAAAGGAACAAACTTATCCGATTGGGCCCTTTTAAATTCCAAATGGGTGACTAGAATTTTCTATCAATACCATTAGAACTATTCTGATTTAACAATGTAAAATAAATATTTTTCACAGAAACTTCATCTGATCCAGCTAAATTCCACCATTTTTTATCCATACCATTAGATTCATGAAGAGGCAACATGCTTCTAATAATTTGAACACAATCATCAGGAAGAAAATTAGATATATTCTCGCAATCCCAAGTTCCATCACGAGTAACATAATCAATTACTCTCTTACCAGCCTCTATTGGGAAAATTTGAACAATAGTTCTATTTGCAAGTTTATCTTTTGCCCAGTGGTCCTCCAAAAATTTCTTTAATCAATTAGATATTTACAAATAAAAAATCATTTCTATTTTTATTACTGAAAAAAAAAAATCGCACTCAGAAGTGAGTGAGTGAGTTTCAATGTAAAGAAAAAAAAATATTGATATGACTCGTTCGCTTTTAGGTGAGTGTGTCAAAGGAATTTTTTCTACAAAAACACTAAATTATAAAAAAAATTATAAAGATTAAATCATTTTTTTTTAAATTAAAATTTTCACACGTCTGTATATTTTTATTTAATTTTTTATTACCAATAAAATAATATTTTTTCAATTGAATTAATTTTTTATTGATTTCTAAATTTATGGTTTAATATTTTATTTTTACTTAAAAATATTTAAATTATGAATGAGACATTTATTAGTATAATATTAAGGATTTAATATTTTTTCCTATAAGAAGTAATTAACTTTTTCTTTTTTATTTCCTCACACGAATCCACCCACACTTAAATATACATAGAAGAAATATTAATTCCAAATTAATTACTAACTATTAATAAATTACAATGGTCAAATGCACAAAAACCAATAATTGGGATAGAGAATAATTTTTTTTTATTCCTCTTTCATTAGAGACAGACACATTCTTGACGTTGTAGCTTCGGCCATTGAGACATGCGGTGTTTAAGAATATACAATGATAATGCCTTCTTCATTACGAATCATCGCTGTTATTCCCCAAGAACCATCTGGAAAAATTGCAGTATCTTATAAGTATCTATAGGTCGAAGCTGCAATGAATTTCTTACATATATGTTTGAATTCGGTTCTCAAATACAGTTTTTTAATGTTTAAAAATAGAAAAAAAAAGTATGTTTTGATAACGGTCTTTTGTAAAAATAGTTTTAAGAATTGAGAAAGGATATTGTAACAACCAACTACTGTTACTACCAATCAATTTTATCGTTAGATCGATTATGTTGATTCAACGGTTATATTTATTTCTATTTTTGTATGATTATGATTCTCCGAATTTAATATTTTATATTTATTTTCATCTTTGTATAGTTATGATTTCCCATATTTAATGATTTCACATTAAATTTGGTGAATCATAACCATACAAAGATTGAAATAAATATAATCGTTGGATCAACATAATCGATCTAACGGTAAAATTAATTGATAGTAACATTGATAGTAACATTGATAGTAACATTAGTTGGTTGTTACAATATCTTATCCCTTAAAAATTATATCTATCTTTTAGATTTTAGAATCAAATTTAAAAAACATGTTTCGATTTCTATTTTCTATTTTGACTGTTAACTGTCCAAACCAAAAAAATAAAAATAAAAAATAAATTTTTTATTAAATATTAGTCTATTATACACCAATTTTATTAACTGCCCTATGTTTCTATCTAAACTGTTGTTAGGCATGTTATCCAAAAATAAAAGAAACTGTTGTTAGGCAGTACGTAGAAAGTGCTCGTGCCACCGATTTAATGAGAACGTCACGACCTTTTGGCCCGAAATATGTTACAATATATAAGATTATAAGTGATGTCTTATTATTGTTGATTCAATAATTTAATTGAACCGAGCTGACCTAGCCCAAAACCGTTCTGCCTGGTAAGGCCCATTTGGCCCTTTCACATAGCAATAAAATTATTAACTTTTTTCCAATAATTTAATAAATTAATTGATTATTAATTCGTAATAAATTATAATGATAAGATATACAAAAATTAATGGTTATTTTTTAGACTAAAGTCAAAAGATCCTTCTCAATTTTAGTTTTCATTGTATTTCCAAAAAAAAAAAAAGATCCTTCTCAATTTTAAATTAATACTTTTAAATTGTACTAAATTAACTATGCATATGTCTTTTATTTATATTTTAAAATTTATTTTAATATAAAATACTCATACAATACGCGAAATACTTTCTAATAGTATAAATTAATTGTTTGTTGCTAATATAAAATTCTTTTTATACTAACAATCTTCCATATTACCTCTTCATATTCAGTGACATGTATAATTATTATGTAAAGCACAAACTGCAAGTTTACCAAAAAAAAAAAAAGTACAAACTACACGAGTGGAACTACTTAACTTCCCTGGTTAACATTTTGTTCCAAGAGAATGATTTGAGAACGTCCGTTTAACAATTTGATTTGTTTTGTTCTAAGCATTGATAAGTAGTAATTGCTCACACAAAATTAATCTTCCAATTGTTGATGGAGGTATTGTTATTAAAATCGGACTGGCCCCTATCGATTGATCCGGTTCCAACAACAAATACAACACTTATCACTACGTTATATCTAATTGGGGATCGAATCCTTGTTTGGAGAATATAAATTATAACACTTACCATCAGGCTACAATGAGTTATTGATTATATTACACTATTAAAAATATTTATTATATATTTGAGTATAAATTATAAATTTATATACATTTATCTGGATCATACGGTTGAATCAGTGACTCACTAACTCGATATCCTGATCGAGTCGACGACCGGTCCGGGTTTAATAATATTGGGTGGAGGTATTCTAATTATAAATTATTAATGGGAGAAAAAAGAATATACCACTCAATTCCAATGTAATTTCTTTTTTTATATATATAAAAAAATGGGCATCTTTATTATAATTATAATTTTTTTTTTGGTAATCTTATTATAATTATAATTTACTATGGCTTAATATGAACAGATTTTAAAACTTCAGTTCAAGTCTCCATTGTAGGACAAAAATGATGTACTGTCTTTTGAATTTAAACATGTTTATTCATGCAACTCAGAACCGCATAATGACATTTAAACATTTCGTCGTTATATAATGAAATGCACCTAATGACAAATTTTATTTAATAGGAATAACTTCATGTTGACAATTTATAGAACACCAAAATAAATAATTAAATTGGTCACTATTCAACTCAATCGCTATTAATTAAGTTAGTATAAAAAATACTAAATAGTTTATGAAAATTATTAGAATTGGTGTTAATACAAATAAGTATTATTAATAATTTCATGATAAATAAGTAACTTTTATCTATTTAACTTAGAAATACATTTGAGTTTTGACAAATATGTTATTTTTTTTATTTTTTTTTTGAATTACGTTAGTGTGACCCTTATTTTATCTTTTATGGATAAATTATATTTATTTTTATCTTTTATGAACAATTTATCTTTATCAACCACCAAGTCAAGAGAAAAAAAAAAAAAGACTTTATAAGTGATTATGAGAAAGTTTAATTAATAACATTTATCAAAATGCTTTGGGTAGACATAAAATTAAAGACATAGACTCATGTGTAAAGATTTTTTATCAATATAATTCTTAACAAATCACCTTTACCATTTGATCAGCTATACAATGATCCGGTGGTAGAATTTGTTTCTTCGTATTCACAGCACTCTCATTCCTACTAGATAGAGCATTGGTATATTTGCTCCACTAGCTACCACCAACATCTAGAGAACAAAACAGATAGGATTGACTGAGAATATTCCACAGCACATATAATCTCCTTTCCTCTTTAGCCAATAAAAGAGCTCAACTCAAATATTAAATAAAAAATAAAAAATTCACCATCCTTCATTCTTAATTTCTTATGGCTTCCATAAAAAAATGTTTATATATAATATTCATTGCATAGCTACTACTCTAGTGCTTTAACACTACTCATCTGCAATATTTAATATTTAGATGAGAACTCAATAAATTAAAGAACTAAGCTCAAATGAAAAAGAATTCACCATTCTCCACTCTTATTACTTCCTTACCTTTTTACCAAACAAATGCATTTTACACATAAAAAATACTTATTTAATATATTTTTCAAAAGATATTTTAAACTGACACAATCAATTCTGCACATTAATTGTACGAGACAAGTTTTTCTTATCAATAATATGAGACTTAATGTTAGTACGTAAGTCTTGCATATTTGCCATATAGGACTGTCGCGTTAGTATTAAGTCCTATAAGATCGATATACGAGACTAAAAAAATTTCAAACAGTCAACATATGAAATTTTCACATTAATATTAAGTCTTGTATTGTTGATATGCAGAATTTATCCAATATGATTAATATACGGAATTGATCACATTGATTTGAAATATCTTTTAAAAAATAAATTAAATAAGTAGTGTTGGTTGCCAAAGTTTTATACTTCACCGACGTTTATCATTAACATACTCTTAAATAAAAAAGGGATTTATAATTAAAAAACAACTTTTTAGATATGAATGTTTCTTTCTTCTTAAAAACTTTTCAACTAATAAAATATTAATTATCATTAAAAAGTGTAATAACTTTCCCCGTTACCTAGCAACACATTTGGAAATTTTTTTTTTTTTTTTTTTATGGAATATGGCAAATTGTTATCAATTAGGCAAAAAATCTACAAGAGGAACAGTAATCCGCACTAAAGATGGGGCTCACATCCTAGTGGCCCATCTGATGTGTAGAGTGTATCCAGCCGTTGATTCTATTTAACCGTGCAAATAAATACAGACCTGAGCCTGAGGGACCCTCTCATCTAATGCGGTTAAGTGGGGCTCTCTTCCATTGTTAGGGTTTGTTTCTCTGTGTTTCTTGTTGTCTCCTATTTTATTTTATTTTTACGTATAATTTTTTAATTAGAATAACCACTCTTCCAATTCTCAATTAGTCTTTCTAATCCTTTGGAGTGCAGGAAAGCTTCATTGCTTCAAAGCACAGTCAACGTATCAAAACTCTGCTTCTCTGTTGTTCTTGATTTCTGCCCCTGCAAAACACACACAGTAGCCCCTCCAAAATAGATTTGAATTTTTACTGCTTCTTAAATTCATAAATTTAAAATCTTTTCCCTGTTTATTATATGGGTTTTGATCATACTTTTCTGGGTCTTTTTTAATTTAAGAATTTCTGGGAATTTTTTTTTTTCACTAAGGATGGAAGCGAATCCTACCCGTGATGGCCATTTCAGCGAAGAAGAGGACACCCACAGTGTCGATGTCTCTCCCTCCGAGACGGCGACGCCAATGGTGGTGGAGCCGCCGGAGCAACCGCCGATGGCTGCACTGAAAGAAGAGGTCACGGACACGGAGCAAAGCCTGGAAGAGCCTCTTCCGGTGAGCGTTATTCCGATGCCGTTGACTACGTCAACGCTGGCGGTGGCGAGGAAACCGTCGAAGGACCGCCACACGAAGGTGGAGGGCCGCGGCCGGAGAATCCGAATGCCGGCGACGTGCGCCGCCAGGATCTTCCAGCTGACCCGGGAGCTGGGCCACAAGTCCGACGGGGAAACAATCCGGTGGTTGCTTGAGCAAGCTGAACCGGCGATTATAGAAGCCACCGGTACCGGAACGATCCCGGCCATCGCTGTGTCCGTCGGCGGCACCCTAAAGATTCCAACATCATCGCCAGCGAGGCCAGATGGAGAAGATACCCCGAGGAAGCGAAGGAGAAGAGCATCGAACAGTGAGTTCATTGATGTGAACGATCAAGTTTCAGTGTCTTCAGGGCTTGCACCAATTGCACAAACCGCATACGGTGGTGGTGGTGGTAATGGTGGCGGCGGCGCACTAGTCCCTTTGTGGCCTGTGGGTGGCGGCGGTGGGTCTAATGGTACAGGGCCTTTCTTAATGTTCCCGAATGGTGGAAACCAGCCTCAGTACTGGGCCATTCCTGCAACTGCAGCACCGTTTTTTAATGTACAAGCAAGACCCATTTCGGATTTTGTTTCTGCTATGCAGATGCAACATGGTGACCAATTAGGTCAGGTGATGGTGAAGCCTTCTTCCGGGTCCACTTCAAATGGTGCCTCTGCCTCTGCCTCTGCATTGGGTTCTGCTAACTCTTCATCCACTTTGGCTCCTAGTTTGAGCTCAGGAACTACTACTAGTACTACAGTTACCTCATCCTCCAGTGCTACCACCACTCAGACGCTCAGGGATTTCTCTTTGGAAATCTATGACAAGAAAGAGCTTCAATTCTTGGGTCGCTCTGCTTCAAATTCAGAACCACTACCTCCCACTTCAAAGGCTTGAGAATTGTAGCACTAGCAGCATGTGGGAGGAAAAAGGTTTTGACTTTAGGGTTTTTTTTTTTTTTTTTTTTTTTTTAATATTTGGGAACTAAAGGACAGAGATAGTTTCTGCCATCTGTGTTTTGTTTGTTTTTGGTTAATGCTTAGGAACATATTTCAAGACTCTTTATTTAGGCCTCCTTTGTCTCCAAACTCTTGATTTGCATTAATTTCCATTTTTATTTTTATTCTTTTATCTTTTAATCTTGTTATTGGGAATAAATAACTGGACGAGAAGCGAAAGAAAATTGGACTTTTGAGCTCAAAAAAGTGGGGTCGTGCGGGGTCGAGTATGCACGTGCTAGGTGGGTTAAGTGTTAACCGATAACTCGTGGGAGGGTGAGGTTAGCGGTGTGGGGGTACTAGCTGACCCTTAAGTATATGCATCAACGAGAGAAGTGGGGTCCATGAAGTGGTTTTGATGTTGTTTGTGCACGTGTTATGCAGTGGGGCCCATAAATGTGGATGGGAAAAGTAAGGTGGTCCGTGTAGCATGGTGAGTGGTTGAAGTTGGGCCACGAGATTCGGTCATGTGATTGTTATTTTTGAGGCACGTGTCCCTAGGATTTTGTGGGACCCTCTCTTATGGGTAGAATAGGATGCCCCTCTACACGTGTCGATCTGTGGGGGGAGTTTAGTGGTTGGTCCACACGTGTACCCACGCTTTACTGACCACAACGCGTCCTTCTCAAGGTACCTATTATGAATGAAAATTTTTTGTTATAAAAAAAGGGACTGAATTAGATCCGAAATGATAATAAAGGTATACCGTGACCATCGTATAGTATAAGTTTATATAGTAGGATCTCTTTATACATTAAAATGATGTATAACTTAATCAAGTCTAAGGGTGTAGAGTTAGGCCTGATAAGGGGTTGATGTATTAATGTTGCTTAAAAGTGCAATTTTCAAGAACTAATATATCATTTCAATATTAATATATCAAAATAATTTTTTTTAATATATTAATTTTTAAAATATTGAAGGATATTATCTTATACAATACCATACTAAATGTAGGATAGTATTAAAATTTAATCAAGTCTTATACTATGAAACTTTATTCTGTACTATGTACCAAACATGCCCTGAGAACCAAATTGAATGAACATGCGATAGAATGAAAAATAAAATATCACGCGAGTGTGAATATAGAAAATATTCGTAAGAGCAAAAAATAGGAAATAACAGTTCAAAACAACTAATTTAGCAGTTCAAAAAATGCTAACTGCACGATTTGTAACATTTGGTTGAAGAAATCCACCTTCTATGGACCAACTAAAGAACTGATTTATTAAATACTAGGGGTTTGTTCTGAATATTTTGCGATTCCTTTGTACAAATATTTCACATGGGAGTTGATGTGAACGAAGCTAAAATGGAGTATTTAAATTTACAAAAAAAAAAATTGGAGTATTTAATGTTGACGGAGGGTAAATCACATTTTGTATTTAAAGAGATTTAAATTACACTGTATTTCTTTGAAAATTACACTCGTTTAATCTTTGCTATACTTTAGTTTATGGGTTTTATTATTATAATGTTACATGATATAAGAACATTTTTCTATCCTTACAATAAAAAAAAGAGAGAAGGTGGAATCATGAAAGAGAACAAAAAAATATGTGGACCTCACCTCTTAATTGTGTGTGTAGAAAAATTTTCTTAGATTATGTAACATGATAATAATAAAACCCTTAGCTTATTATACTGTAAACGAACCTATTAATAACGGAGAGTAATTATAAACTAGTTTCACTTGTGTAATTTTTCTTTCTACAGAATTACCAGTGTCACTAACAGTTATTTTTGAACACCTTAATATCAACTTTAAATCTCTACTATTGACTTTAGGACTTTATCCTAAAAACTGTATTTTATTTTCGAAAGTCCCAAAATCGATATTAAACATTTAATACTAGCCATGGATGACACTGAAATTTGCAAACAAATAAAAATTATCCCTAAGTTCATTTAGTTAAAATAAACTAAGGGTTTTGATTTTATCATGCAGTAGGAGATAGATATCTCATGCTATAATACTTTTTATGGGGGGCCACATTTATTAAAAAAATAAAAAAACAAAAAAAATATTGCACAAAAATCGAAGGGTAGCTGATAAGAGAGAACAACTCTTCTATAACATGAGAAAATATTATATATATAAATATTATATATATATATATATATATATATATATATATATATATATATATGAGGCAGGATCCTTTGACACCGGTGTAAAATTTGAAGTTTGACACCTCATCTGATAACCGTTAGATCAAAAAATATCAATGGTGTCACATGATTACAAATAAGAGTCGTTGATCTTTTTTTTATCTAACGGCTCTCAAATGAGGTGTCAAAGGATCCCGCCTATATATGAGGTAGGATCCTTTGACACCAGTGTCAAATTTGAAATGTGACACCTCATCTGAGAGCCATTAGATAAAAAAATATCAATGGTGTCACATGCTTACAAATCAGAGTCGTTAATCATTTTTGATCCAACGACTCTTAGATGAGTGTCAAACTTCAAATTTGACACCGGTGTCAAAGGATCCTGCCTCTATATATATATATATATATATATATATATATATATATATATATATATATATGATGTGGACCGGGCCTGGGTTGGGCTTATTTTTGGTCGGGTTGGACTCAGTCAACAATTAAAATTGCTGCTTTGTTATTGGGCTACACGACCACGAAACTTTTTTTTAGAGTTCTGTCGGTGCTTTTTGATAATAAAATTTTTAGTTTTTCATCACAATTTTTTCACATGAAGCTCTCTTTTATTCTCGGATTTAATTTATTTTTTTAAAAAAACTCATCTTTAGAAATTTTATTTTTTATTTTTACTGTGTTAATAATTTCAATTAAAAACAAAGTTTATGTAAGTTATTTTATCAAATGATTCATTTTAAATTTAAATTTTAAATAATGTTTACCTACAATTTTTATAAAATCACCGAATAGCTTTGAGTTTTAATCTTTGAGCTTTTATCTACTGTTAACTTTTAGCTTTAAAAAAAATATTGCGCTAAACATGATCATATCTATTTATTAAAAAGTCATATATAGGTTGGATAACTTTAATAATTTTTTATACATCTTAATGAATTAATAATGTTTTTATCATCCCTTGTGATCCAATTTGAAGTTCATCCTTTCTATATATTTGTCAGTCCTACAATATCTTATAATAATCCTTCCATCCTTGTGCTACTTATAGACTTTTCCATCAACCTGCTTTACTAAGATCAACTTTTTATTAACGCAAGCCGAATGAAGATTTTGATTTTCCTAGTACTAACATGATACAAATTTAATAGTTCAAATATTGAATAATATACATAATTTAAATAAATTTTTTTGAGTGTTGTACATTTTCAAATACCAAAAATAACCATATTATTTAAAAAACTATATGTTTAAATAACTGAGCTAAACCAAATAATCAACGGCAAAACAATATATTTGCATAATTTTTTTTTAATTCATTGCTGTTATTAGCATGTCATTTATAACTAAGAATAGTCTCAATATCTTCAATGATTCAAGCGGAAAAATGAATGTTCAAAAAATATTCCTTTCGATTAATTCTGATTTCCTTTGTAATTACCCGAACATCAGATAAAAGGAAACTTCCCGCATAAAGGAGGCAATTTGTTAGTGCAGAATTTTGTACTCCATCTCTCATCAACTTTATAGCTTAACTGAACTAACCTGAAAGGTATACACCAACAGAACAACTAAGGAAGTAGTATGTTACCTAACAATGATGTACTTTCATGCGGTACACCTGAATAAGGAAAAACCTATTCTTACAAGGAAAACAAAACCATAACATCCCCTTAATCAATTATCAAAGATGTGTCTAGGTGGATTGATATACTAGTCTTAAAGCAGAACAAAAGGTGAGTCAAAAGTCTGTACTTCTAGGCTAATATTCCAACCTTGAGTGGCTTCAAAGTAGAATAATTCAGAAATAAGCATGTGTTTGCTAAAATCGTTCACTTCTATTCTATATATATCTTTTCATGAAGTTCTCATCTAATCAACATTTTCTAATTCTCGAGTTCTAATCTGATTTATCATATGGCTCCTCTGCCAGCAAAAAACATCTTTCCAATCGTTTTCCTCCTCTTGACAATATTTTCTGTATCCAAAGCTGAACTTCATGCTCATTACTATGACCAAACATGTCCACAATTGGAAAAAGTAATTTCAGAGACGGTTCTCAATGCTTCTATGCATGACCCAAAAGTCCCAGCTCGTATCTTGAGGATGTTCTTCCATGACTGTTTCATAAGGGTATGATCTCTCAATCTCAAAAACACACACACACATACACACAATGTTCATGCTGGTTAAGTATTTTGATGGCCAATGGGTGTGTAATCATCCTCTTGTTATGATTAATGTTCAATGATAGGGATGTGATGCATCAATATTGCTGGACTCAACTGCCACTAACCAAGCAGAGAAAGACGGCCCTCCTAATATCTCAGTTCGATCGTTCTATGTGATTGATGATGCTAAAGCTAAGCTTGAATTGGCTTGCCCACGCACTGTTTCTTGTGCTGATATAATTGCCATTTCAGCTAGAGATGTAGTAGCCATGGTAACACACCCAAGTCTCCAAACTAGTTTAGACCTGCTATAATCTTGGTATTTTTTTATGAGTCATTTTATCCAATAACTGTATCTTAGATGCCCGACTAAGAATACACATATTTGGTGGTCTCATAAAATATTCCATTAAAAGAATCCAAGTCACTTAATAATTTTGGATAATACCCAAAGGCATGCTGCATGAAATATCAGAAATTTCTATATGTACTCTGATCACTCGTTCAGAATCTTGAATAGCATATAAATTATAATCCAAGATATTCAGCATGTTAGATATTGATCTCTATTTTTGCATAATAATCCCTCCATGGAACATTAGCATATCTTGAGACAAGTGAATGTAAGTTACTTATTACAAGGTCAATTTTTCTTATTTACTTTGACAGTCTGGAGGTCCATATTGGAATGTACTAAAAGGAAGGAAAGATGGAAGGGTGTCAATGGCATCTGATACCATCAACTTACCCGGTCCAACCTCCAATGTGAGCCAACTCATTCAGAGCTTCGCCAAGAGAGGGTTGGGAGTTAAAGATATGGTTACTTTATCTGGAGGTCACACTCTAGGCTTTTCACATTGTTCTTCCTTTGAGGCTCGTCTTCGTAATTTTAGTTCATTGCATGACAGTGATCCAAGTATGAAAACTGAGTTTGCACTAGACCTAAGAAAGAAATGTCCAAAACCGAACAACAACCACAGCGCAGGACAGTTCCTCGACTCAACAGCATCAGTGTTTGACAATGACTATTACAAACAACTGTTGGTCGGAAAAGGTGTGTTTTCTTCTGATCAATCACTTTTTGGTGATTACAGAACTAGGTGGATTGTTGAAGCATTTGCAAAAGACCAGAGTTTGTTCTTCAAAGAGTTTGCAACTTCAATGATTAAACTTGGAAATTTGAGAGGCTCTGAAGATGGAGAAGTGAGAGTTAATTGCAGGATTGCGAATTGAGAGAAACAGAGATTAGAGACTAATTTGCCCTGATTTTCCCCTACTTTGTCACCATTTTCGTCATTATACTACTCATGTTTAAATAAATGTCATTATGCTTATATACCTCATTTTATGAATGGCAAAAGAAAAATGTTTATTGTGCACACAAGCACGAGGTTGTCTAATGATATCTTTTGATAATTACACGTACATCCAATTTATGATACTTTTTTATGCTTAATAGGGGTTGTAATCTTGTAACTAAGCCTTCCGTTCCATGTTGATGGACCCCAAGCCTCTTTCATTCTACATATGCTTAAGGTGTACAACGTACAGACAAATTTTTAGTCCAAAAGCTAAAAGAATATGCAGCAATCATACAAAATGTGAATTTCAAACCGCAAACAAGATCATGAGAAGCACTAGTTAAGGCTCAGCTTAATGATGTCTTACACTCAATAAGTCTGATTAAAAATGTTTGCAATGGTTTAAAATTTTACAGGAATTTCATGTCGGAAAATGTCTTCTAGTATTTAGGATATGATAACAACACAAAAACGTGCATCAACTTTAACCTAAACAGAACACAAGAGGCACCATCTTTAGAAATTTAACCTAAACATCTCAAAAGATCATCAGGAAAATGCTTCCCCAGGCCCACTACTAAACAGTGCAGTCACATTAAAGAACCAGAAATCGTGGATTGGATAGATCAACAGAAGCCAAAAAAACTACAAACAGATATCCAGAAATTAGGAATTATCATCAGAATTCTTCAATGGGGTAAAAAATATAATACTTTCCCATAATATTCAACTTCAAGTATCCAAAAAATTATTCCTCATTTCTGGAAAAACATATAGATAATCATATAGTATTCCAGTAGCAGAAGCTTTATAATATAGTACCAGGCTGCCCTTTTTTTATAAGGTTCTGAGTAGGTAGCTGATTTAATTAACCATATTTTCCCACCTCTATGACTTTTTCAAAATGATTTTGATAAGGACTTCTACTCAAATACAGAAATAACACAAAGAACAATGACTTTGGTATGAATAATCAGATTTTTTATATAATAAGCAAAAGACAATTACAGAGACACTGAGCAAGACACATTACAGAGACAAACAGTAAAGGATAATTCTAGAGGAATTCTAGAGCCCCAAATCTCTCCCAAATCACCCTAAGGTGTCCAAGGTTCCAAATCCCAAAAGATACTTCCATCCACCTACTATCTCCTATTTATTCTAACAGCTCAGCAGTAACAACTTGACCACGTTTACTAACCAATTCCCACTCACAAATTTGGGAATATTCTCCCATAACTGATTTGATGACTCAGCATGTATTGATCCAAGCATGAATTGATCCCCTGTATATACTTCTAGAATTCAACCATAAGTTTGGTATCGTATTTCCCTAGATTTCCCTATTTTGTTCACATTTGACAATAAATTATATGTGGCATAAGTTTCCATATACAGAAAATATTACCAACATTGAAAATCAAAATAATACAAAAAAATTTAAGTGATAACTAACGAAGAGAAAGCCTACAGGAGAAGAATATACCAGATTATTTGGTACAATACATGAACCATTCTTCAAACAAACACTACATCCGAACGAAGCACATATTTGACACCCTTAGTGACATTTCTGGCTTCATGCAACAAGCATTTATCTCCATGAAGATGCAGGAGTGCCATCCCCTCAGTAGGAGCCACCTGTAAAATTGATATTTTAGCAACCCCAAAGCAATAGCATATAGCCAAATTCCAAAATTTGCATTAAGTAAAAATTCAAACTTATTTTAAAGAAAATGAAATATTATCAACCCATATTTCACTAAAATTAAATCAATAATCCACCTCAGCTACAGTGCTATTTCTTGGACCATAGAAGACTGTTTCTCCTCCAACTAAAGGATCAAAAGAAGAATCTGTGGGGTTGCTGGAATCATTTTTGGGCTTTGATTTAAGTTCACCAGGACCACCACTTAAATACACTAGCAAAGTATAGTAAGTGTGTTTTCCATCTCCAAGATCAACACTTTCATCAATATGTCGTCCAAAGCGTTGACCAACCTTGTACCTGAAAATGCAGAAGTGCAAAGTCATTAGTGAAGGTAATGCATTTGAAGCATCTACATTTTTCTCAGAACCAAATTTAAAGAAATCAGAGGTGTTTTCCATTAGCATGAATGAAAATGCAATGTCACAAGAACAGCTTTAGCAAAATGAAAAATTATACTAACTTCTCTGCAAGAAACTTTTGTCTAAGAGATAGAGGGAAAAAAAACCAACCTATAGAATCTAATATTTGGATTCAGACCTACAGCAGCCTTCCCTCGAATTCTTATATCAGAGAATAGTTTGCTAAGTCCAGACTCCCAAATTGCATCTGCAAGGACAGCATCATTCACTGAGATTCGATCATTATCTCTGTAAGCTTCACCTTTAGCTGGACCCAGACTCCCTTGATGAGCAAAACCAATTGCCTCAGCTGTTTTAATGAATGCCTTTGATTCAGCAGAGGTAAAAAAATTCTGGACCTGAATTCTTAAATCAAAAAGTTATTAAAATAAGAATTATTGGAGAATAATATAAAGCACATGTCTACATTTCAAATAAGCAGACATTACCTATTGTGACACAGTATAATTTTTGTTTTGGAACATTAAAATATTGTCAATCCACCTTAGTTAAAAACTTCAGGAGCATAAGCAAGATAGATCCCTCAGTTAACAAAGAATTAAGAATCCCTATTTCATCTATGCCCAATCTTACCGTCACACTCTACCAAGCTGCGTGCTAGTAAACAAATTTTCTTACAATATGTCATGTTATACATACTACATCTAATGAGATTTTCCTCCTTCTTGAGACTTTCCTTAAGCCAATTTAAGTTTTATAACTGAGACTTCTCCAATTTGAGTTCCTAAAGAGTCCGCAAAAAAATTTAAAAATTTCAACTGACTTCGAATCAATCATCAATAATCTGAATCTACGGTGAAAACCCCATGTTAAAATTAGCTTTAAAGAAAGCATCTGTTAACACTTTTCATTTGAAGGCCACAAAAAAATAAAAAATGGGTAGTGCACTTTCTAGAGTATAGGTTAGAACAAACAACAAAATAAAGTGGAAGCAAGGCATTTATTTACCCTTACAAGTTACAATTACTCCATTATAGATAAGGTTGATAGAAGTCATGCATCGAACATAACTAAGCCAAAACTTTTAATTTCTTATGAAGAGTCAAAGTGGGTATCTTTTCAAAACTGAATTGGAAGAAGCACAGTTCACATTTCACCATTGTTTCATTGCAATCCAATCAAATGATAATAATCCCGTTATCAAGTTAGAGATTTATTAAAAAAAAAAAAAACCAGAAAGAGAGGGATGGAATTGGAACCGTGAAGAGATCGATATCTCGGAAGCGGGTAGTCTGAAGATTCTTTTTGGGTTTGATTTGAGGCCATTTTGTCGCAGGTTTCTTTGGAATTTTCTCCTTTCTGTCCCCCATTTTTCTCTTCCTCGTTGACCCCTCGATCATTGGTGCCCCAATGTTTCTGTTACAACTTTATATGTTGAAGTATAGGTTCCGGGAGTATATACTTACTGCCCCTTTTTTATACAATTAAATTTTAATCGTTAATTTTTGTTAATCAATAGTTATAATTTATGGATCATATTTATTAATTAATTATTAATTTTTAAGAAATTATGACTATTAGATTGTCAAAAATTAATGGTTAAGATTTGAGAGTAAGAGGTAGTAAAAAAATAAAGTAGTAAGTATAACCTTTCCCGGGTTCCGGGGAGGTTATACTTACTACCTCTTACTACTAAATCTTAACTTCCCCCGTAATCATACATGAGATAGGATCTTATAACAACCAATTAGAGTTATATTTATTTTTATTTTTGTATGATTATATTTATGTTACAACCAATCAATTTTACCGTTAGATCGATTATATTGATCCAACAGATATATTTATTTTCAATTTTGTATGTTTATGATTTCTCATATTTAATGTGAAAGCATTAAATATGGAAAATTATAGCTATACAAAGGTAAAAATAAATATAAAGTATTAAATGTGGGGAATCATAACCATATAAAGATGGAAATAAATATAACCGTTGAATCAATATAATCGTTCTAACGGTGAAATTAATTGGTAGTAAGTAGTAACCCTAATTGGTTGTTACAATATCTTCCTCCATTATATATTACAGAGTAGTATATAATTATAGGGATATGATATTGTTACTACCAAATAATGTTATTATCAATGTTAGTATCATATCTTAACCGTTAATTTTCACCAATCAACGGTTATTATTTTCACAAATTAAACTCATTAATTAATTATTAATTCGTAATAAATGATAACCGCTTATTGACAGAATCAACGGTTAAGATATTGTAATAACATTGGTAGTAACATTATTTGGTAGTAACAATATCTTATCTCATAGTTCCTGTTTTTGCAGTCACTGCAGATAAGTTATCTGCAGTAAGTCCAATACGACGTCGTTTTGGGACGAAAATCTTGATATCTTTGTAATTTTATTTTATTTCAGGGTTATTCTAGTTCTTATAATTATAAATTTTTAATATTTTAATACCCAAACGACGTCGTTTTGGGAGTAAATACAAATAACTTATCTGCAGTAACTGCAGGAATATTTTTCTGTAATTATAATGGTAAAATTATTATTTTTTCTCTGTCACCTGACTGATAATTGAGGAGAGATATTTTTTTTAATATTATAACTATGTATTACACGGGAGAGATTTCTTCCCGTAACATATAATAATGATTTCCCTTATGTATAAGGCGAAAATAATTTGGTTCGTCGGGAGCACGATATTCTTTTTTATTAAGAAATAATTGTTTTTCTCTCTTTTTTCGTATGTATTTTTTTATATTTTCCTTGAAGTCTTAAATTTTTTCATTTTTAGTAAAAGAAAACACCCTGGTGCACCAAATTTTTTCCTCGTAAACCCAATTTCTGTTCATACCATGGCTTATGTGTTTGATTGTATTTGGATTTTTTTTTATTAAAATTGTTTTTCAGAATAGTTATGGAATCAAGTATTTTTTGTATTTTAAAATTTAAAAAGTCAAAATACAAAACAAAAATAATTTAGACTTGATCTTTAAATTTGATTTTAAAAAATAAAAGTAATTATAATTTTTAGAACTATTTTTAAAAAACAAACTTTATCAAACATATTTTTTATTCTAAAAAAATTATTTTTGAAAATAGAATTCGACCTTAATTCCACTTCACGTAATTCCAGTTTGGAACACAAATATTAATTTATTTTATGACAAGTAACAAAATAATTTAGTTTAATTATTGATGGTGAGATTTTATTGAGGGGTGTTTGGTAGGGGAAATTTTTAGAAATTCCCAATAAAGTAGTAGTGGCAATCCTATTTATTCAAGTTTGGTATAAAATTTCTGAATTTTTTTTTGGAATTTTGTTTTGTGTACAATTTTTTTTTCAAAATGTCTCCTAAAGGGATGGTATTTTTGGAAAAAAAATTCCCCTAATATTTTTGCTTATCAAATAATTTTTTGATACCATTTTTAAAAATATAACTTTCTCGCTATATTTTTGAAAATCATGATTTACGGGCATGAATAAATTCATCTCTATTAAACGTCCCGCGGAGAAAATTGCTCAAAATAAGTTATCCATTTTATTATTTTTTGTCTCCCCACGAGGGTTAATTTACACTCTTTAAGAAGAATAAAAAACATAAATTTAATTTCTATTTTAGGCCAATCACATAAAGGTGATACAATTGAGTAGACTTAACGCAAGAATCATGTCCCCTCTCAGCCCGATTCTAAAAGAATAATAAAATAAAATCATTTATTTTTCTCGTAAAGATGATAGAATGCAATCATTCACCTCCATATATTCGATCATGCAATCACATGCATCTAATTTCTCTCGGTTCTCATGCATTATCAAAGGTGCATTCTTGCACCGTTAGTACCGAATAAGCACCGCCACTTCACTTGCATGGGTTAAAAAATTATGTATAATGATAACTTATTTGATGTATGAGAGCTAAATAAGTGAGGTGAGTATGTATTCAATTTTCTTTAGGAGAGATTTAAAGTCTTAATTATGAAACTGTCCTAAACAATATTACTTCCTGTGAAAGATATCGGTAGTTTATCAAAAAAATAAATAAATTACATACATTAGTATTTTAAATTAGGTAAAATTTAACAAGTATATATTAAAGACAAGTTATTTGAAATTATAAAGGATATATATATATATATATATATAATTCAAGTAGAAGTCAATAAAGAAGCAATGGATAATTAATTTTCAGAAAGTTTGAATTTAAAATTTAAAAGAATTTAAAAATGCTATGTATCAATGTTTAAAGGGGAGTAAAATAAATGATCAAGTTGGTTCTAAGATAATCTATTCAAATTTATTATACAGAAGTGGAGCAAATAAATTCGAGGAGAAAAAAATTGAAGCGAATAAATTTGAGAGAATTACATTGAGATTTGGAAAAAAATTCAAAGTGATTATTTTAAGAATATAAATAATGAGAAAAATGTGTTTTATTTTAAAGAACACAAAGTTGTGTCATTTTAAGTAAGAGAAAGAGATAGATTATGGGAGAGAGTGTGTGTGAATTTTCTTTTAATGATATGAGTCCCATCTTTTTGTGAGAGTGAAAAATATAAAATGTGTCATTTAAAATAATACATATTTTTTCCGTAAATAATTTCTGAAGAATTATTTTAATATAAAATTAAACGATGACAAAATAATTTATCCCAAGAAGAAAAATAGTATATAGGTACTTTCCAAAAAAATAT
Source organism: Gastrolobium bilobum (assembly GCF_033153095.1). NCBI lineage: Eukaryota > Viridiplantae > Streptophyta > Magnoliopsida > Fabales > Fabaceae > Gastrolobium > Gastrolobium bilobum. The sequence goes on along the minus strand of NW_026895139.1, from coordinate 56,680 downwards.
AGTGCAAAGATATCCCACTCTTTTTTTTTTATTATATTAAAGTAAATGATGTGATTGTTTACAGAAAAAGAAACAGTAGATGATGTGATTTATATAAAATAAGAGAAAGTAATGAATCAATAACGAACTGCTGGCTAAATAAATTAATTTAATTAATTTTAAACTTAACTAATTATGAACTAATCACAATAGGTGGAAATAGCCTTCAAGAAATTGTAGATGAGTTTGATGTATTAAATTTGATATTATTCATGTTATTAGAGATAATTTTATCTCCAACACATACATAAAAATATACGAGTCATGTAGAGTCATATAAAGAGAAAAAAAAAATGTGGAACTTACACATTTTTATGTGTAAGTAAGAAATAATTTTATCTCCTATAACCTAAGAAACATTAACCACAGAAAGAGACGGGGTGATGTTTATGTCATTGTTGCTAATTGTTTTATGAAATTTTATTCTTTATGTTATTGGAAATAAATATCTCTTACCATATACACATGATGTAATAAGTACCTATTAAAAAAAAGTGATGGCTTTATCTAACAAAAACACAAAATAATTATTTTTATGTAAAATGAAATAATAATTTCTCTTCTTTTATTCAAATACAAAAAAAAGGAAGAACTTAGAACAAATTATTTTGCCATAAATAATTGTTTCTCAATTTTACCAAAACAAGACAGACACTCAGGTGTTAAGAGCATTTTAAAACAAAGATTCTTTCTCCAATATACTTGACCTGTGCTGAAAGCTTGAAACACCGTACGTGATCTCTCTCTCTCTCTGTTCGTACGTGAGCTCTCTCTCTCTCTGTTCGCACCCGATTGTTAAGCTCTTCAACCATTCTGAGTGGTGAATATTTACAACCAGATTTGATCTTTAAGCTTATTTCTAATATAAGTGAATCTTCTTTTATGTTCTTCTATTGCTAGTTCTGCTAGATTATGGGCTAACTGTTTGTTTCAAAATCTTACAGTACTTCTAGCTTTAGATAGAGCACAAAGGAAGCGTTTCTTGCTAATTTCTGGTAATATTTTGTTTCGTACCCTTTATTTTTGTTTTTGTTCCTCTCGTAGTATCAGTGCTTCTTTGTTTTTGTTCCATCTAGGGCTTGACTAAAATTTTAACCTTTCTCCTTTTTTTTTTCTTTTTTTTTTTTTAAAAAAAAAACGTTTTGTTGACTTTTATGTATAGGAGATGGGTAGGGGAAAGATTCAAATGAAAAAAATTGAGAAAGAAAGCAGCCGTCAAGTTACCTTTTCAAAGCGTCGAGGTGGTCTTCTGAAGAAAGCTTCCGAGCTATCTGTTCTTTGTGACGCCCAAGTAGCCGTGATAATCTTCTCACAGAAAGGAAGGCTCTATGAATTCTCAAGTTCTGAGTACGTTGTCCTTGACTCTCCATTAGCTCTTCAATACTTTATTGCTTTGCTTAAGAAGTAGTCCAATAATAATATTGATAAATAATATTGATACCTCAATTGATCTTAGGGAATTGAACAGCTAAGAGCGAGAGTATGTGTTTGATTTTCTCCATTGTTATTTTAGGAGAAGTTTAAAGACTTAATCTCAAAATCTATTCCGAATCAGACTAATCGCAAAGCGACGTATTTATTAAAATATCTCAAAAAACAAGAAAAGAAAAAAATAGTCTGATAGATATGATATGGAAAAAAAGGGTACTATAACCTGCTTTTCTAGAGACTAGCTATTGTACGATCAATGCGTTTTCTGGCTGGTTCCATGGGTAATCTTTGTTTTTCTACGGGAGTATCAACTATTTATATATTTTTTATCAAATATGTTCATTTACATTATTTTTCATTTTTATGGTTATTTCTTTTCATATATATATATATTTTTTAGTAAAGTAGTAGATACATCCCTAGCATTAAAAATGTACTCGTATATATGGCTTCCACTGTGGGGTTCTTCTAGTGCTCTCTAATCCAGTACATAAACAATAATTGAAGATTTCACTTGAGATTGCATGACCAGAATTTCAAGTCATAACTGGCGTACGGACTATATAAAGTGTTTTAAAACCTGACTCGGACCGGCCGGGTTGACTCGGTGACCCGGTGGGTTACCTGGTTTGAGTGGGTAGTTGGATCGCTTCTGCAGTCAACCCGGATTGGATCGGTTGACCCGGCCGAAACCCGGCGACCAGGTGACCCGGTTGACCCGGGTTAGACCGGTTATTCTTATTTTTTTTGTTAATTTTTTTTTATTGTTGTTAAGAACCCTTGAATTAAATCATATTCATATTTTATGATAATATGATTAAAAGTAAGGTGAAAATAATAAGGTATTTTAGATTAGTGCAGTTCGTTTATGTAATTTAGTTGCATCTTATAATGATCTCATGAAGTTAAGTGATGATAAACACTGATGGTCTCATGATCTCATCTCAAAGGTGGACATCTTTTTTAGTGTATATTTCATGCATACTATTTGTTATCATGATAACGGTGACACTTTTTTCTTAGTGTATATTTCATGCATACTATTTGTTATCATGATTTAATTTATCCGTATCATGTCAAGCACAAAAGGTGCATTTAACTTATATTACAATTTTAATCCAATATTAGGATATGGTCTAGAGCTAGAAGCTTACAAGTATATAATATTTGCTATCATTGAAAATCAATTTATTTTTTGAAGCTCATTGATAGTTTTCTTATGTGAATTTTTATTAATATAAGTAATATTTTTATATTTTTAATACGTGAACAGTAAATCCGGTTCAACCCGGTTGAACCAGTGATCCAGTGACCCAGTACCTCGACCGGTTCGATGACCAATCCGAGTTTTAAAACACTGACTATATATCATTAAGCCTAACTAGCACAACGAAATTTTTTAACAACAATAACTTAAATTATAATAAAATATAAGATTTATCAAGTTTACAACTGCTTCCAAAAATAATGAAGTAACTACAACTTAATAAGCATTCAAAGTGCATAATAATAACTTAGGGTAAAATGTGTATCATTTTAAAGGATGTAAAGTTGTGTCATTTTAAGTGAGAGAAAAAGATAGATAAATGAAGAAAGAGAATGGACAAAAAAATATAAAGGTGTGGGTCCCACCTCTTTGTGAGAGTGAAATGACATAAGTTGTGTCATTTAAAAGGACAAACACTTTTCCCAATAACTTATTACTTAAACTTTTGTCTACATGAACAAAGTTTAGGCTCACCATTGGTTAGCAATAAAATTTGCTTGATCAATATAGATGAGTGGACTCAAAAGTTATCTCTTTGTCTTTATCTGAAAATATAAAACCATAATTTGGATGAGTTGCAATGCAATCCAGTGAGCAAATAATGATAACTATACCATGCGGGACTTGAAAACATAGCATATCTCAAAAACATAAATCATAGTATATACATTTCTTAAGGCTAAATCAACTATAGACATATCTCAATTTCATAAATCAATTCATTAATATTGCAATGTTTCTCAAGTATTCAAACACAAAATTATATAAAATTCACAAAATCCGTAATATACTTTCATAGCATTTCTCAATACCATATAAATCAAGATATTTATCAAATATTACCATAACCAATATAAATGTTATAAAAACCATTAAACAAAGTAAGTGTTGTGCAATTCGCAATCAAAATAATAATCACACAAATATGCAAGTGCATATGTCACAAGTATTAAGGGGATGTGTGAGTCAAGTATCGTTCCTGCGGAGATGATTTCTAAAGCCAGATTACTCAAGCAAAGAAATTTGAAAAGGAATAATCTTTATGGGTGGTTTTGTAAAATAAGAGACAATTAAAGTAAACTAATTAATTGTCTCCCGAAAATAGCAAACTAAACTAATTGATTGAAGTGATGCATGTGAAACAATTTAGGTTCAATTTTCCTGATGCAGCAATCCTGTAGCGATGTTATAACTATGCTCTATCAATGCTTAATTAGTAACTGAACACTAATGTATGTTGGGACTCTCGCCAACCTAACATATCTATCCAATAACTAATTACCACATTTCTATGGCTAAATTAATTAGTGAATTTATTAAGTTCAAGTTCTAAGGTTACGTGGTGTGAATAATCTCTCTACCCATAACTTAATTAAGTTACTTTCTTTTCACCTAATTAACCCAATTAAGTTACTTTCTTTTTATCTAATCGATCCACACAATTAACAAGGGTCTGGATTCAGAAATCTCCAGGCCCTAGCCTTCTCTATATTATATATGCATCTCTTGATATGCACACATGAATAAGAATAAGCAAATTCGTTGAATAACTAATTAAACATTCATAAAACAAAGTTTAGACACCTATTACAGTGTTACAACTTCGGCAAGTGCACCGATCGTAAAAGTAATAAAGTACATTGAGTAGTGAGTACAAGATCGTTACCACGAGGATTAAAATTTCAATCACTAATTCGCTATTTATGCTTAAGTTGGACAATCAATTAAGAGAGTTGAATGAAATTTGATCACAAATATTGTACGAAAACCAAACTAAATAACAAGGCAAGAAGGTAAAATTTGGATTACTTGTCAATCAAGAAATGTAGTTAGGATTTCGATTTCCCCCAATCTCCCCTTTATGTTCTGAATTAAAACCTTAATTAATCGCCCTTTTTATATTACCCATCAATTCCTCTAAATTAGTTAAAACGCAATCCCTTGACATTCTAACCCTTTACTCCCTTAAGAGAACCCTAATTCCTTAGTGTTTCTAAAAAAGATTTAAGCATTAATATCAAGAATCATAAAACCCAATGCATATGTCTATTCCTAAAGTCATACAACTTGATGATGAATGAGTCAAACCAAATTCATATACAACCATCCCTATTGTCATATACGAATCCTATTTCAATATACAAGAACAACTCATAGAAGGCATTAAGGAAAGACACATTCATTCAATATAAAAAGGGAAAGTTATATTAAAGATTAATCCAGAAACATAAAGATTCAATTGAATTCCATAAAGCCCTAACTACAAAGAAAATATAGCCTAACATGGTGGAATCAAGAACACACGAAAACAAGAAATATTTCCCAAACTCTATTAATGTGATGACACGGTGAATTTTTAATGTTTCCAGCGTAATCCTGACTCTCAAAGCATGAAAGACTCGCTCCTCCGATGAAAAATACCCTCCCGGTGTCAAGTTTTGTCAAAGATTCATGAAGAATAGTTTAAATAGGTGTAGGAATCCTTGTTTTAGGTGAAAACCACGTAATGGGCCTTAATTGGGTCACAACTGGGAATCAAACGTGTTGGAAATCGACAATCACACACAAATCGCAAGCGAAAAGAGAAAGAAAGAGAGAATTGACACTGTGAATTATCCTGGTTCACCCAATGTAGGCTACGTTTAGTTTCTCTGTACTATATTCACCTCATTGCCACTCGTTACTAGTCACTCGGGACCCCAGTTGCCTTTCTTCTGACCCCGACAACAAGGGCTCTCATCAGCATGCGCAATATGAGTCATACCCAACATTCTCCCACTTGGTGAATGCTTCGTATGTTTCTTCAATCCCAATGCGCTCTGTACACCATTCAAACTTCTCTGAAGTCACTGCCTTGGTCAGAAAATCAACACTGTTGACCTTTATGTTAACCTTTTCCAGCAATACAACCTTGTATTCAATCTTTTCTCTGATGAAATGGTACTGTATTCCGATATGCTTAGTCCTCGCATGGAAACCTGGGTTCTTAGCCAAGAAAATAGCGCCTTGACTGTCACACCCAACGATCATCTCTCCTTGTGCAAAGCCAAGCTCTTTGCACAATCTCTGCAACCAAATAGCTTTTTTAACAGTATGTGTCAAGGCCATGTGCTCAACCTTTATGGTAGATAAAGTAGCAGTGCTCTGTCTTTTACTCATCCAAGTGATAGCTCCACCGAATGAGGAAATAATATATCCACTTGTAGATCTTCTACTATCAATGTCACCTCCCCAATCAGCATCTACAAAGTATCTCAGCTCTAATAATGCCTGTCCCCTTGAGCCCTTCATGCCTTCATAGCATAACCCAAGGTTAGACGTACCATGAAGATAGTGGAACACAACACACGCTTCACCGCCTTCCAATGCTTTTTTCCTGGCTTGGACATATACCTGCTCAATACTCCCACTGCTTGAGCGATATCAGGCCGAGTACAAATCATGGCATACATCAGACTCCTAACTGCACTAGCATAAGGAACTGACGCCATCTCCTCCTCTTCTTCTTCAGTCTTGGGACACTGGTAAGCCGATAACTTAGAACCAATAGACATAGGAGTCAAAACAGGTTTGTAGTCAATCATCTTGAATTTCTTCAGAACATCCTCTATATACTTCTGCTAACTCAACCATAATCTTCCTTTGTCACGCTCCCTCTTAATTTGCATACCCAACATCATATTTGCAGCGCCTAGATCTTTAATTTCAAACTGCTTTGCCAGCAGTCCTTTCACAGTGATGATCATCTTCAAACTGTTTCCAATGAGTAACATGTCGTCAACATACAAAGTTATAATAACAAAGTCACTTTCTAATCTTTTCACATGAATACAGTGATTAGCATCACAGCGGTCAAAGCCAAGCTTCACCACATAAGTGTCGAACTTCATGTACCGCATCCTGGGGAACTGCTTTAGGTCATGCAGAGATTTATTCAGCTTGCAAACTAGATCCTTTTTGCCTCTTACTATGAACCCCTCTAGTTGCTTCACGTAAATAACCTCCTCCAAATCACCATGAAGGAAAGTCATCTTCACATCCAACTGCTCCGCCTCTAGGTCATATGCAGCTGCTATAAACAAAACCAGCCTTATGAAATTTAATTTTACAACAGGTGAAAACACCTCACCATAATCAACCCCTTCTGTCTGTGAATATCCCTTCGCAACCAACCGAGCCTTGTAGCGCTGAATCTCCCCATTGGCACCAACCTTTTTCTTAAACACCCCACTTGCAACTAACGTCTTTCGGTCTGCAATAGTTTCTCCAAACTCCAAGTTTGATTTTTCATCAGAGACTTTATGTCATCTTTTATTGCTTCCTACCACTATTTGGCATTCTCCGAGTTCATAGCTTGTCTTATAGTGATTGGATCATCACCTATAATATTTAGGGCACAACTATTATCACTAGCACATGGAATATAGTTTTCCGGTGTATACCTCTAAGATGGTTTTCTTTCCCTTGTGGACCTTCTCGGCATTGGTGCTTCAACTTCAGCCTCAGTTTCAGAATCTTCATCTTGAACCTCATTATGTTCAGCAGCTTCAGAATTTGAACTTTCAACACCAACCTATGAATTTACTGCATCCTCTTTCAAACCCACATCTAACTCCACAGTATGTGGCTCTTTAGGAGCTTTTGGAAAAATCTCATTCGGCCTAGATGCCCTGAACACAACGTCTCTGCTATAAGTTATACTTCGAGTATCAGGATTCCATATCTTGTACTCTTTGATGCCATCCTTGTTCCCAATAAAGATACACTTTTTAACCTGTCATGTGGGTTCTGGAGGAGCCCGTGGCGGGGGACTACCACCAATGGGCTAAGCTAGGCGAACCACACCAAGTGGGTTCGACACCATGCCTCAACTCAAAACCTTAAGGCATTGGGTTCATGGATTCATTCACTTATATTCGCTTCACTTAGCCCATTACCAACCCATGTGAGACTCATCACACTTGAATAACCTAACAATCTCCCTCTCAATTGAGTTCCCAGGCTCAAAGTACTCAACCCGCCTCCTAGCCAAATACCTGGCTAGACTGAGCACAACCCGGCTCTGATACCACTGTCAGGCTGGTTCCGGAGGAGCCCGTGGCGGGGGACCACCACCAATGGACTAAGCTAGGCGAACCACATTAAGTGGGTCCAATACCATGTTTCAACTCAAAATCTTAAGGCATTGGGTTCATGGGTCCATCCACTTATATGCATTTCACTTAGCCCATTATCAACCAATGTGAGACTCGTCACATTTGAATAACCCAACAAAACGGGCTGGAGCGCTTTAAAACGCGTAAAATGTTCTATTTTAATAACAAAAATGTGGTTTTGTATTTTGGCCATAACTTGAGCTATACTCGTCCAATTGATATGATCTTGGTCTCGTTGAAAAGATAAAAAAGAGATCTACAACTTCTATGAAGAACACGAGATCTAAATCCATCATCTTGGATACGAAAAATTGGCCGAAATACAGTTTTAGAGAGATTTTCACTAAATGGCTGCTCTTCATTTATTGCTTTAAGTTCTTCAAGCTTAACCATTGCTACAATTCAACTCAATTGTCTGGAAAACAAGACAAAATCATTCACATAAGTCAATAATTCAAACTCCATGCTTTTTAGCCAAATAACTCCAAGTTTTCATGCTTTTGACTAGATATAAAAGTGATTTTAGTGGGGAAAAAGTGATTTTAGTCTTTAAAAACATTATAAACTATGGGTTTATCAGTACTTTATCACCCAACCTAAGGAGCAATTTAGCTCATGATAGAATAAAAAACAACAGAGGAAAAGAAGTAAGAATTCGTGGAGAAATAGAAAAGTAAACTAAAACATGTTACCTAAGACTTTGGCCATAGCCTTGCTCCAGTAATGCTCCAGAAGCTCGCCTTCCTTCGAGAATCACTCTCTCTAGGGGTTCTTCCCTCTCGAGCTTGAACCCCTCCACTATCTCTCGATTAGTGGGGGGAAAACTAAGTGTGAAGTTTGAATGTGATCCGCTATGTTTATGCCTTCATGAGCACTTATATTTATAAACTTGGGTAACTTGGGCTCTAAGTTTGGGCTTGAGTTTGAATTTCTAGTGCTACAGCTCGATCTTTTAGTTTAATTTGATAATAAATCTTGTTAATCTGATCTTCCTGACTGTTTTGGATGTGGATAAGGCGTTATCTTTAGTTTAGTTGAGAGTTTATCTTCATAATAGCCTTATCTCATCCTTATCTTTCGTGATACCTTTGATTTGTATTCAAATTTTGCACTTATCAGCTTATCTAGTCTGTTAGAATCCAAATCGCAGTGTTTCATTAATTGTCCATTGCTATAGCACTACTGCGACATCAACCTACAAAATAAAACACAAAGCCAATTATCTGTTCCAGCATCAAAATTATACCGAAAACCATCAATTTAACATATAATCATCTCAAAACACTTAATATCATATTCATGCATATTAAGCTCAAATTATCATGCTTCAAGACAATTTTATGTCAAATATTGCAACAATTTAGTATTAAAAAACACAAAATTAACTCTCTCTTGGAGATTTAACAGTAAGCTACCTATTTTTGTTTTATGTTACCTTGCCCCCCTTAAAAACGATTAAGTAAATAACATTGTACCTTTTCATTCATAAAACATTTGTATAACAAAATGAAAACTAAAATAGAAATATTTATAATAGAATTTAATAATGAAATTTGGACTTGGTATAATCCCCGCTATTCACTCATCTAAATATTGAGCGAAGTAGGAGTCAAGATTGTCAATTGGTGTGAAATTCTTAATTGCTAAGCTCTTTCTTCCAATCTCCTAATATTCCCTTCTCTCTCTATCTTTCTATTTCTTTCAACTCTCTCCAAAAATTTTCTACTCCAACTTTTACTAAAACTTAACCTATTTATAGGCATTCTTCCTTTAGACATAGATACATTGATAATACCACGACTTCTGAATCATTTTTCCTTATTAATGCTTTTACATCTTCCTTTAGGTATTTTTCACTGATATTGTTTTATTATTGTTTCTACAACTAATTATCTTGTCACTACCATTTGATAATTCTCAATGAGGTTGCTTTATTATTATTTTCATAACTAATCACCTTGTTATCATCATTTGGTGTTTTTCAATGATATTTCTCTAACTTGGACCTTTTTTTTCTTCATAATTATTTTTACAATTAGTCACTTTTATCACCACCATTTTGTGTTTTTCAATAATATCATATCTTATATTTTCATTTTCTATTCGTGTCGTGTCAACGATTTATGTTGAAAATTAACACCCGTACTAATACTTGTTTGAATTTTGTTTTATCTTCGTCTGACTACCAAAAACTTAGTCAAATTAAGGTGGTCCATATCCTTATCCCTATCTTCAGTAACCACCTTTAGTAACTGCCACTAACAATGCATATCCATAACTGATTCTACGATGGATATTGTGTTATAATGGATGTGTATTCATTCCACGATCTTTAAACTCTCTCTTGCATTCAGACGTATACACTATCTAAGGGCAAGAGGAAGAGTTTAGATGCACCATAAAAAGCCAATTTCAAAAGCACGGTGGAAACCCAAACTATGAATTGATCAAATGAAAATGGTGAGAGGTATATTTTGATCCTCTATATTTTTTCTCGTTGATCTAATTGTTTGTTTATGAAAAGCATGATTAGATCATTTTATGTTTTATCTAACAGTTGGTATGAGAGTCATATATGCATAGGTTAGAAATCATAGGTATATTAGATTTCTAGCGTTTCCTAAAGGATTTGAGCACTAGAGGTGGTAAAGAGGTCAGCACGTCACGAACCCGCCAAAAACGGGGCGGGTCGTGTTGACCTGTCTCGTAAAAGTGGGTTGAAAATATTAACCTGCCCTGTTTATGACGGGTCGGCAGGTAAACCAGTTTAAAAAATAAAAAAATAAAAATTTTAAAAAAATCTTATTTTATGATTTTTATAGTATTATTTAATTTATTTCACACTCCCATTAACTGTTTTCAATCATAAACCTAAATGTATGTTAGTATTCAGTCTAAGAGTCTTTAGGAACTCATCTTTGTCTCTATATATAAATAACCTTTGTCATAAATAAAATGTTTCCTTCTCTATCTTTTATTGACGTATACTTAGATAAAATTTTTGGATATCACAAAAGCTTGACATGACAAATAAAATATTACTTGATACTAAAAAAAACTAACCCGATGGGTGCACGACAGGTTGAACCCCTTTGACCCGCCACGTGGCCGATGAACTGTTTATTTTGTACATTTCTTTCGTATTTCTTAATTAATTAGTCTATTTCTTAAAGCTTTTAACAATTCGATTTCATCACTAATAACCATGCATACTGTTGAGATATATAGTCTCACATTTGTTGTATGTGCAACTAATGTGGAGTTTATAATATCTTGGGCACTCCCACCTTTTGAGCTAGCTTTTGGGGTGGTGACCTCAAGGTTCTTAATCTCACCGCCTCCCACTTTGTAGTGGAATTTCCACATGTAGGTGGGCTTGTATGTTGTCCACCCTTCAAGCCCAGTGGGCTCTCGTGTGAGGGGGCGTGTTGAGAAATATAGTCCCACATTAGTTGTATGGGCAACTAATGTGAGGCTTATAAGGCCTTGGGCACTCCCACCCTTTGAGCTAGCTTTTGGGGTGGTGTATCCCAAAGTTCTTTACATGGTATCAGAGCCTCGCTGCCCCCCACTTTCTCTTGTGGCGTTTCTTAGCACAGGTAGGCTGGGCCTGTTGCATTGTCCACTCTTCAAGCCCAATGTGCTCTGGTGTGAGGGGGCGTATTGAGATATATACTCCCACATTGGTTGTATGTGCAACTAATGTGGAGTTTATAAGATCTCGGGCACTCCCACTCTTGGAGCTAGCTTTTGGGGTGGTGTATCCCAATGTTCTTTACACATACATATGTTGTGTGTCAAATAAAAGATGGCTCGATCATAAGTAGCTTATATATCGATAGCCATTAGCTTGGGTTAATTTCTATTTAACGCTACTATGGCAAGATGACAAATCGAACAACGACAGATGATTCTAAAGCCAACAGAAAAAATTCCAATCCTTGGGTTTAACATTTACTATTTGCTAACATTTTCACATTTGGACGAGAATAAGGGTGTAAATGAGTCAGGTCAAGTCCGACTTTAGGTTAAATGAGCTAGGGTAATGTAAATTATTTCAAACATGAATTGATTTGTTAGTCTGATACAAGCCAAATTATATTTTTGGCCTGACTTGTTTTTTAAAAATGCAAGGCTTGGCCTGGCCTATCAAACCTTCAAAAATAATATATTGCACTATGCAAATTATAGGTTACAATTACTTTGTATAATAGCTTAACACAACTTAAAATATTTACAATTTAACTACGTTGTTGAAAATAAAAAACAATCAATCGAATTGAATTGTATTATTTTTAATTGTAAAATTAAATTTTAATTTAATTTAAAATAAATTAAAGTTTATATGCGCATGCACGCATGTGTACACACACATATATTTGTGTGTGATATTGAGCAAAAAAGAAAGATTTACATTTAGTGTTTATAGATCTTGAGAAGGCATACGATATGGTCCTAAGAAAAGTTTTATGGTGGGTTCTTGAAAAGAAAAAAGCACCATCAAAGTATGTAAATGCAATCAAATATATGTATGATGGGGCTACTACATGTGTAAAAGCTTGTAATGGAACATCAAGTTATTTTACTATTATAGTAAATGTACACCAAGATTTGGCTCAGAGTCCTTATCTCTTTGCCTTAGTGATGGATGAACTAACAAAAGATATTCAAGAGGAAGTGTCGTGGTGTATGCTTTTTGCAGATGATATTGTGCTTATTGATGAGACCAAAAACGGTGTTAATAGGAAACTTGAATTGTGTAGAAACACTTTGGAGTCTAAAGATTTCACGTTAAGCCGGAGCAAAACTGAGTATATGATGTGTGAGTTTTTTCTGGTAATAGATGGAGATCAAGACCACGTGCATCTACTTGGTCAAGAGGTACCCAAGAAAGATGCTTTTAGATACCTGGGATCAATTTTGCAAAAAAGTGATGAGATTGATGAGGATGTAAATTATAGAATCAGAGCAAGATGGATGAATGGCGTAGTGCATCTGGGTTTTTGTGTGACCGCAAAATTCTCCTTAAGCTAAAAGGAAAATTCTATAGAACAAAAGTAAGGCCTGCAATGTTATATGAAGCTGAATGTTGGCTAAGACATAGGCAACACAAGCATAAAATGGGAATAACAGAAATAAGGATGTTAAGGTGGATGTGTGGTTATACGAGGATGGATAAGAAAATAAATGAAGATATTCGAAGAAAGGTAGAAGTAGTACCGGTACCTGAAAAGATGAGAGAACATAGATTGGTGTGGTTTGGGTACGTAATGAGACGACCCTTGGATGCTCCTGTAAGAACAAAAGTTTGTTACCAAGAGCTCGACACAAAGAGAGGTAGAGGTAGATCAAAATTTACTTGGGAAAAGGTAGTTAAACAAGACTTAATGCAGTGAGATATAGATTGACGGATGGTGTGCCTTAGGACGAAATGGAGAAAACCTATAAGCAGGGTGAAAGGTTAAAGCCGATGTTATTCCTATGTTTCAGATAGTTTATTTTTAGTCCTTTTCCTCTTCTTGTCTTTTATCTTATTTCTCCCTTCCTCAATTTTTTATTTTTATTTTTGTATTTATTTTTGTATTTATTTTATTTCATTTTCATTTTCATTTTCATTTTATTTTATTTATTTATTTAGTTTTTTTTATTTTTTATTTTTATTTTTTTTATTTTCATTTTTTTTATCTTATTTTATTTAGTTATTTTTATCTTATTTTATTTTATTTTATTTTATTTTCATTTTTTATTTCTATTTTATTTTATTTATTTATTTAGTTTTTTTATTTTATTTATTTATTTAGTTATTTTTATTTTATTTTTTAATCTCCTCTTATTTATCATTGGTTCATCTACTACCGACTCCAATTAGCTTGGTTTAAAGGTGTTGTTTATATTGATGTTGATATGTATGTGTGTGAATAAAAAATGATTACAAAATATTTATTTTAATACTAAACAACCATGATATTTAAACATAAAAGAAGAAATTACTAAACAAGTGAAATCAAATCAAATTAGACTGATAAATTTCAACCAAAAAAAAAAATAGACTAATAAAAAGAATTTTCCAACAAAAAATAATTAAAAAAATAAAGAGAAACAAATAAAAAAAATCACACAGATAAACACATGCCTAACAAACAAGAGCAATATATGTAGATTGTTTATTTACTTAGGGGGTAAATGTTAAAAAAACTTTAAGTCAGGGGGTAAATGATTCAAAATTTTAGGAAGGGGGTAAATGATTATGAGAAAAGTTACAGGGGATTTTTTGAAATTTTCTCTTATTTGGGAAAACTTCAAAAAAAACCCCTATGATTTTTTGAAGTTTTCTTAATTTCTTTGATTTTATTTATTTATTTATTCTTTTTTTTTTTGTCTTATTTTTATTTAATTTTTTATTGCTATTTTTTAATTTCTAGTGTTTTTTATTTTATTTTTATCCCTTTTTTGATTTTTTTTCTTTCAATCTTTTTACACTTTTATTTGGGTTTATTTGCCATTAATTTCAATTAATTTGCGATAAATATGTTGTTAATGTTAATATTGATGTATTAAGGTCGTTCAAAATATAAGCCATCGTGTAATGCCCTGCCCTTTAAATCCTATTATCAGATTCATCATTCCTCATGTCTATACTACTAAAAACAATCTCGGATCAGATAGCACTAAGTTGCAGTAGTTGAACCAAGATTCCATAGGTGGATAATTTTGAAATTCCATAGTAATTTACTTTTCAATGCAATATGTACTTTTAGTAAATGATCAAAAACAAAATCTAATGGTGAAATTTTGGATAAATTTTTTTATATGTTATTAACTAAAGGGGCAAAAATGGGTTCAGAGCCATTTAAGTAAATATCTAGTTATTATACTTTTACAATTTAGGTTTCCATCATATTATTACATGTCTGCAATTGTAAAATGACTACTGAGTTTTCTGTCTGATTGAGTATTTAATTGCAAAGTTTTGTAGAATACTTATATATATATAAAATTTGATAACATTTTGTTTTAAATACTTCAGCATCACAAAGATTTTGGAACGGTACCAAAAATATACCAAAGATTTTTCCGCCAGTAAGTTTGGGGAAGATTATATCCAGGTTTGACTCTCATCTTACAAATTTCGAAAACTTCATAATTATGGAAGAAATTATTAATATTTGCTTAACTCTAATGTTATGTTTGTAGTGATCATAATAATGCCAAAGTTGATTTGCACTTGATTCGAAAATTTGTTTCTCCTTTTCCAATACGTTTCTTATTTTTCAAAGATATTCATAATAACAAGTATTGAGAGAAAAAAAATTATGCAAAATAATGTCTGAGAAACTATAAAAAAAAGGTCTCAGGAAAAACCGTACATAATGTATTAGACCTATATTTCAATCTTAATTAGGTTATCTTTATGAATTCCAGAAACTTTTTCTAATTTATCAGCAAATGTCTGTTAAAATGTTTTCCCAGTAGAATGAAAACTATCCCACTATCTATATATGTAGCTTCTGGTGGAAATTTAACCCTATTCAACTATGTGAGGTGGTTCTATAGTAAAGGAAATTAGATGTGTTGATACCCAGCCTGTTAATGGTGATAATCATTTTCTTAAATGGTATACTTCAGATTTTGAAGGACATAATGCAAATGTCTGGGCTGGGCCTACTGATAGAGAGGATGATATTCTTAAGACTCGTTAGATTCCTAATATTTTTGTGAATGCATAAATTCACAGAGAGTCAATTTCTAGATAAGCAAGTAATGATATTTGCACTCTTAAGTTTAAAGTAGAAGCATTCGTTTGATGGAGGAATTTATCAATACTTACTTGTCCACAATAAGGCCCAAGCATAGTTATCAGTATCGTATGATACACGATACGATTCACAAACACGATGATACGTATCGTAAGGTGTATCAAAAATACGATACGTATCATGTATCATACGATATAAAAATTATTTGTATCGAACGATAAGATGCTATATCGTATGATACGATACGTATCATGTATCATACGATATAAAAATTAAATCAAATTTTTTAATATTTAATACAAAAAAAGAAATAAAGATTTGATTTGTGATTTAAACTCAAAAATCAATCTGAAAATTCTGTATTAATAGAGAAAATAATTAAATCAACATCAACAAAACATTTATCCCAAATTAATTGCAATCGATGGTAGATGAATCCAAATGAAAAGTACGAAGAGATACAAATAAAAAGAAGTAAAATAGAAATAATAATAATATATATAAATATAAAAGTAATGGGGAAGGGGGAAAAGAGATAAGGGAAAAGAAGGGAAAAGAAGAAGTGGGGGAGATGAAAAGGAAAAGGACTAAAAGGGACCATCAGGAATATAGGAATAACAATGGGTCTAACTCTCCATCATGCTAATAGCTATTATCCATTCCGTCCTAAGGCACACCGTTCGCTAATCTATATCCCACTCCATTAAGTCTTGTTTTACTACCTTCCCCCAAGTAAGTTTTGGTCTACCTCTACCTTTCTTTGTGTTGAGCTCTTGGTAACAAAGTTTTGTTCTTACGGGAGCCTTCTCATTACGTGCCCAAACCATCTAAATCTATGTTCTCTCATCTTTTCAGCCACCGATAGTACTCCTACCTTACGTCGAATATCTTCATTTCTTATCTTATCCTTCATCGTATAACCACACATCCACCTTAACATCCTCATCTCCGCTACTCTCATTTTATGTTCATGTTGCCTATGCGCTGGCTAACATTCAGCTCCATATAACATTGCAGGTCTTACTGTTATTCTATAGAATTTTTCTTTTAGCTTAAGGGGAATTTTGTGGTCACACAAAAATCCAGAAGCACTACACCATTTCATTCATCCTGCTCTGATTCTATGATTTACATCCTCATCAATCTCTATGCCTTTTTGCAAAATGGATTCCAGGTATCTAAAAGCATATTTCTTGGGTACCTCTTGTCCAAGTAGATGCACAAGATCTTGTTGGACAAGTGGCTTCAATACTCAAGAGGGGGTGAATTGAGTTTTATAAAATCTTTTCGCAAAGTGCCTCTTTTGATAATTTAAAGAGTGTTTCTTCAATAAAATAACTTAACAAGGAAAAATCTAAGTGTAGGAGCAAGTGTGTGATCAATAAAGTAAGCAAGTGAATATATGAACACAATCTAAAATTGCAATTTCAAGACTAAAGTGAGGAGTTTAAGGTTAGAAAAATTGCAAACTAGATGTATCCTGGTTAGGTCACCACCACCGTGACCTACGCCTAGATTGAAGTCACTCGATCAAACTTTTTCACTAGCTATCAAGCTTAAGGGTGCTTGATAAACCGTTACAATATTCTCCAAGACTTCGATCTCTTGGTGACAAACACTTTTCTTTCAATTAGAAAAGGGTTCACTCCTCTCTCAATTCAAGAAATCAAAAAGAGGTGTTTAATAATGGTTAAGTACTCTCAAAGTACAGATTATACAAATTGAAGAGCTAATAAGTGTATAACTTTAAATGAAAGATGAGCTCAAGTGTATGCAATGATCAAAGTATGTAATCAATGAGCAATGATTGGTTAAAATAAGTAATAAATATTCAATAATTGATCTATGGTTATGTACTGTTCATTACTGTTGATGTAAGTATTTATATTGACATCTCCTATGAAAACTAGCCGTTTATAGCCTTTGTGATCTGTACATATCCAGATATTTCTCGGGCCCATATCCGGATATTGATATCCGGATATTCAAAGTACAATATCCGGATATTTCATGGCAGCACCCTTTTTGCACGATATCTTGATTTCTTTCCTTTCAAAATGGTTTCTATTACTTGGAATACATGTAATTGGTTATGGAAACTATCTATAAGTGTTCAGACCATGTAAATTCCTTTCCAAACCAATTTTGACATATTAAACCATTCATTTTGACATTTTTAATGCTTAGTATTAAAGATGCATTCTTTTAACTTCAAATGAGTGATTAAGATTGTGAACATGTGTGATTACATTGTGCAAGGCTGCTCAAGTGCTTAAATTATGTTAAAAGCCTTTTGATGCATTTTTGACTTATTAAACCAAAATTTTTAAGCACTTTATGATTAGTAACTATATGTATGACTTGAGCTCATACAATGCTAGAATTTATACACCTTTACATATCTTTCCTAAGTCCCAATTGAGTGTACCAATGATATCTTGGACTTAGCTTCATGCTTTGAGACTTGATGCTTGACTTGCATTGCTTTCACATAGGCTTGAATTCTTTTGGATGTTGCTTCATTCAAGGATCTTGAGCATCCTTCTTTAAGTTTGTTTGTTATCATCAAAACCATGTTGACGTGGCATCATCAAGTGTATAAACTTTGAGTACGTGGCAACCACATCATCACTTTGATTCTTCAGATCTTAGTCTATATCTCTTACCAGAGAAAACTCACACTTCATATACTCAGTCTTGCTCCGGATTAACGTGAATCTTTTAGACTCCAACATGCTTCTCCATAATTCGAGTTTTCTATTAACACCGTCTTTGGTCTCATCAATAAACACAATATCATCTGCAAAAAGCATACACCATGACACTTCCTCTTGGATATCTTTTGTTAGTTCATCCATAACTAAGGCAAAGAGATAAGAACTTAGAGCCGAACCTTGGTGTACACCTATTGTGATAGAAAAATAACTTGATGTTCCATTACAAGCTTTCACACATGTAATAGCCTCATCATACATATCCACGATTGACTTTGCATACTTTGATAGTACTTTTTTCTTCTCAAGAACTCACTATAAAACTTTTCTTGGGACCTTATCGTATGCTTTCTCGAGATCTATGAACACCATATGTAAGTCCTTCTTCTTTTCTCGATATTTTTCCATTAATTGTCGCATCAAGAAAATAGCTTCCATGGTACATCTTCCTGGCATAAATCCAAATTGATTTACAGAAACTTTGGTCTCTCCCCTCAAGCGATGTTTAATAACTCTCTCCCACAACTTCATAGTATGGCTCATTAGCTTAATGCCTCTATAGTTAGAACAATTATGAATATCTCCCTTGTTTTTGTAAATAGGCACAATCATACTTTTCCTCCATGCATCATGCATCTTATTTGTCTGAAGAATCTTATTGAAAAGATTGGTCAACTATTTTATTGCCACATCCCCCAGGTCTTTCCACACTTACAATAGGGACACCATCGGATCTCAAGGCTTTATTAGTTTTCATCCTCTTTAAAGCCTCCTTAACTTCATGTGTATTGATTCTGCGCATAAATCTTCTATTCAAATCATCATAAGCATCCTCCAAGCAACAAAAGGTTGTGTAAACAAAAAGCAAAAAAAAATACATTTTCAAAATATCTTTACCGACTTTGCTTTAACTTTACGAAGTCAAAAAGTTTTCAGCAAGAAAGATTTTATTTTTGAAAACCATTTACAGATTATAAGCTTCCAGCAAATCCAACCACAAAGGCTGATAAGGGAAAATGGCCTTAGATTGTTAAACAAGAAATGGGAGATAAGGCAAATGACTACCCTAATGAAGAGGATGATGGATAAGTTATGTCACTGATAGATGCTGATAATGATAACAATGATAATATTAGTCTTAATGATTGATGAGTAGGAGAATAACTGGTTTTCATTTTAGTTACTTGTGTATTTTGCTTATTGTATACTTTTTGAAAGTTTGATTTATATGATATTAATTATATTATATATTTTAAAATTACTTTTTATTATGTTTATATATCTTACGTTTCGATACGATTCACGATACAAAAAATTGGTCGAACGATACACGATACGTATTGCGATTCAACAACCTTGGGGCTAAGAACTTGGTATAATATAAAGGGTTTGTTGAAACAAAGATTCTTCCCTCCTTATTGCAAAACAAATCTATTACAGTATCACTCATCAACTACAGATTCACGAGACAATTCTGCGTTCTGGTGTTACCTTACTACTGGGAGTGACTTGTGGTTTATAGTTTTTTGAGGGTAGACAA
Source organism: Gastrolobium bilobum (assembly GCF_033153095.1). Classification (NCBI taxonomy): domain Eukaryota; kingdom Viridiplantae; phylum Streptophyta; class Magnoliopsida; order Fabales; family Fabaceae; genus Gastrolobium; species Gastrolobium bilobum. The sequence continues at coordinate 36,776 of NW_026895139.1, read as the reverse complement.
ATGTGCGATCCATACCACAATAAGTGGATTTAACGCCATATCTAAATCCAAAATCTTATTGCATTGGACTTATGAGTCCTTTCATTTATATGTTCCTTACTTAGTCCATTCCTAACCGATATGGTGATAAAAACTAGCAGTGGAAGCAATGAAACTTCTCCTAGAATAACAATCTGAAAGGAACCCAATACTAGTATAACAACACATGCAGAAGCAAAAATCATAGTAGAATTGAAATGTAAAACACCAAAATTAATATGGCAAAAAAACTCCTCAATGTAAGAGAGTTAAAAGAATCTACGAGACTTTAAAATTTTCACTACAAAAATAGAGGCACAAAGAGTCTTACAACCAATAGATGAACATATACAACTCTTCCACAATATCACAAGTTCACCCACAATGGCCCAAAGACATCAACAAGATGAAAAACATGAAAAGAAGAGTTCAAAAAAAGTCATAAGAAATAACCTCTACTCACGAACATTTTGCGATTTCTGTAGAACTCAGGTTGCATATTCCACTATTTGAAGAACTATGAGTAAGGAATCTCTCGAAAAAATTTCAATTCAGTCGGACGTCGTTTGACCTTCCAATCTCTCATTTGATGAAAATTGCTCAATGCTAGAAAAAAAGTTGCTACCCTCTCTTTCTTCTTCAATTTTGCCAAATATTCCCTCTTAATTCTCTCACCCTATTGGCAACCCTAATTAGGGTGAAAGTAAAGTTAGGCTTAAGCCTCAATAGAAGAGATCAATCAAAAAAATCTCCCCCTCCGCAACTAGATGTAGGCCATCACCATTCCAGCAATCAAGCAACATGTTTCAAGCTTCTTTCTTAACAATGTTGTTGTCATCATTTCAGCACCATTATCATCGGTATGAATCTTCTCTAATTCCAACAATTTAGAATTTTACACATCTTGTATCTAGGGATACCTAACATTAATATGCTTAGTCCTTGAATGAAAAGTAGAATTCTTACCTATGTTACAGCTAAAAGAATTCATAATAATAAAATCATAGCAACAGAAGAAAGAATTTTAGAAACAGAGTATGTTTATTGATTTTGAAAAAGGAACGGGAATGTTACAAAAGACTAGCTCTTCAATAAGGGAAATATTCTCTTCACAATTGGACTCTCCTTATGAGACTGACAAAATACTCAACAACCCTTTCGAATCACACACAAGTCTATTTTATACAAAAAAACCCAACTATTATCCTTCTTTCTAACTAATTACCTTCCATAACTTTAAACAATAAGCTCTCCAAACAACCAGATAGCTTTTCTTAGGAACTACATCCTCTAATTCTGTAACAATACCTCCCCCTAGGGAAACAACCATTTTTCCCAAGGTTGAAGTCTGGAAATTGTTGTTTAATGGTTGCAACTTCTTCTCAAGTTGCCTCTTCAATGAGGGTGTTGCGTAAAATCGGCAAGTGCACCGATCGTACCAAGTAATACAAAGTGAGTAAGAATATCGTCCCACGAGGATTGAGGCACCAGATTTAATTTTAACTATTCCTTTCTTAATTGGATCAACAAAAGTTGATTTGTGAAGTAATTGTGTTGTGACAATTGTGAACTATTTAATATTTCGTAAACAATTCAAAAAGAAGTTTGAGAGCTTAAAGTAAAAGATTGAGAGTTTGAGAAAAATATAAAGAAAAACTATTGCAGTAAAGGACTCCAACACCTTTCCGATCCCCACCTTGTAATCTTGATTAATATTTATATTTAATTACCCAATTGATCAAACAATTCACCATCTATAATTAATTAGTTAAGCTCTAATACCTTAGTGATCTTAACCTTATTAACCCTATTAGAATCCTAATCCCGTAGAAATCCTATTTCAAGTTAATCTTTTAGCCCAGTGAATTTTCCACATTTGCAGTTCATATAGCCTATCCCTAGTGCATACATGAACATTTATCTTACCCTTTGTCAGGAACTAGAATCCCAATATTCCTATTGAAAACCCTAACCCTCGCAATCCTAATAGAGTCGCGAATTCTAAAAGAATTATTGATGAAGAACAGAGTAAAATAAATTGAATTGAATAATTAACCATAAACTTAACCAAAATACAAGGGGTTCACACCAAGGGTTGTGACCCTTACCACAATATAAAAGACTAGCCAGACATATTCATGTCTGACAAAACAAGATATTCAAAAGAATTCATAAAACGAAAATTAACCGGAAAGAATGGAAGAAGAAATCTTGATTCTTCAGGCACCGAAAGCTCGCTCTGATTCCTATTGCTCGCAATTTCTCCCGTGCAAAAGTGTTGTTTTTCTCTTGAGGTCTGAGTCTCTATTTATAGAGTCTTTGACCTGGTGGAGAAGCTTGATCTAATCTTTTCCGCATCTCACTGTAATCTTGTCTCTGATTTGAAAAGGATTTAATGCTGATTGTCCGCACCTCCCACGCTACTAGCGTGGTTCCCACGTTGTGAGCTTGGGAGTTTTCTTCATAATCTTGGACCACGCTGCAAGCGTGGGCTTTTTGAGGGTCTGGCGCTACTAGCGTGGTAGCTTCTGCCTGAATTTGATCTCTGGCGCTACTCGCGTGGTTCCCACGCCAGTAGCGTGGTAGCTTCTGCCTGAAAGGCTCCCTTCACGCTATGAGCGTCATATCCACGCTGTGACCACGCTGTGAGCGTGGGGCCTTCAGTTTAACTTTTCCTCTTTAGCTCCAATTTTTTCATTTTTTCCTACGAAATCAACACAAAATCAGTATGCAATCTCTGATTAAGATTTTGACAGATCAACGGTGATTATTGCCCTTTTTGCTTAAGATTTAATCAACATTCTTTTTCTTTTTGGCTTAGATTTCCTTATATGCTGAACGCATATCAGGGGGCGTTGCTGCCACTGAAGGAGAATCTGATCAACAGGAGCCTATTGTTGCACAACAATTCGTTTCCTCAAAATCATTGCTGGAACATATAATGCTGATTCAAGCTGCAAACCCTCTGGCAAAAATGGATCCACTGCTCATTTTAACTGAGACACATGAAACACAGGATGTACTCTAGCTACCGGAGGGAGTTGAACTTGAAATGCTACAGCACCAATCTGCTTAGTGACAAGGAACTATCCATAATGACATGCTGCCAATTTTGGATTTAGCTTAAAGGTGATTGAAAGTTGAGAATTGGGATGAAGCTTCAAGTAAACCCAGTGACCAACCTGGATAGGAGATGTGGAACGATGGACATTATGCCTTTTTCTACCACAACAGTTACTTTACAAAATGATTTCTTGACATATATTGATATTGCACATGTGAGGTCTTTTTAGCATGAGTATGATGTATCTTACTCTTTTCATAGCCTAGACCATAGGTGACATGTGTAGCTCTTTGATTACCAAGTATAACATTTAAATTTTTCCTAGCACATGTAAATTTCTCTATATCATCATTTAACCTCTTTATTTCATCCTTGAATTTTTTACAAGTAGTGCAAGAAATAGAGGAGGAAAAAGCACTATTAGCTCTAGATAAACAAATTAAGCATGTAGCACTAGCATCAATTAGTTTCAAAGTTTCATTTTCATTTTCATTTTTCAAGTCATCAATCTTCTTACTAAGTGATGTAATTTGTTTAAGCAAATCTTCATTATGCTTTCTAGTCATCCTAAGGTTCTTAGTGTAATTCACAGGTCCTCTAATGGTGTTTCTCTCAAACACCCAAACACACAAGTTTTACACACGAGGAATTCTTTTTCTCTGATCAATACCTCTTTCTATTACTGTATATGTCAAGTCCAATTTGAAATGGTTTACATAGTGCTATTTAATAGCAAATGACTAAAAGAATTAAAAGGGTACCTAGTAACTCTAAGCATATTAATTGTCCACTAACAAATTCCTAGGGACACACCTCTTCATAACATAAACCCTTCATTTCCTATTTTTAATTACTTTATTTATTAAAGTTTAAACCCAACAAAACTCCCCCTTAAACTTTAATATCTCTACCGTCCTTCATTCCAATCTTCTTCTTGCAATTCTCAAACAACAACGTCGGCAGGGGTTTCGTGAAAATATCTGCAACTTGATCTCGGCTTGCCACATGACTGAGCTCCACCTTTCCTTCTTTGACCTGATCCCGGATGAAATGAAATCTGACATCAATATGCTTGCTTCTTTCATGGTTGACCGGGTTCTTTGCTAACTCGATCGCTGATTTGTTGTAAACCTGAATCTCAGTTGAACCGACTTGCTCTTGCTCCAACTTGCTCAATAAATTTCTCAGCCAAATTGCATGGTGCTGGATGGTTTGCTGATGGTGGAAAATATAAGTTCTGATAGGGGACGTTCCTCTGTTCTTGCAGAACACAGATTCGTCCCTTAGTTCCAACCCAAGTGCGCAAGTGCACGCATCAAGTAATAAAGGGAGTATTAATGCCCAAATTATCGTTCCCACGAGGATAGAGTGCTAATTATTGTTTTATCACTGTTTATAAAGAGTGAAAATAAGAAGAAAAGTTAGTAAATGAACTGTCGGGTCAAACGTTCCCTACTGTCTTGACAACGTTCCTCAGGAACAATAGATTCAATCTGATGGCAAACATTTGCTCGCTGCGTTATGTATGTGATCCTTCCTGTTTAAAAGAAAGTGAGATAACAATCATTGGAGTTTTTATAAGTACTAAATGAAATAAAATAAAACTACTAAAACAGAAATAACTATAATCCAGAGACAACAGGTTGGTGGTTAAAACAGTTTAACAGAATGAACGGATTCACTGCTTCACTATTAAAGGGGCTGTTTTCTCTGCTAAAGACTTAGCACATTTTGGCTTTGTCCCAGTTTCTTTGCCTGCCAACTCTGATTCCTTAGCTCATGGTCTAGTGGCTCACAAGTTTCCATATTCCTATGGCTCCCTTGGCTCCAACAGGTACTTAGTTCAGAACCTTAAAATGGACGAGTTGGCCCCTTATTCCTAAGGTGACCAGTAGCATTTTTGCCATGACATCTACCTTCCCCCAATGGCTAAGCTGTCTGAAATCCCTTCCTTATGGAAGTTCCTTTCTCAGTATGTACCCAATTTCCATTGACGCACAATGAATATAGCTTACTTAGCCAAAGAAATACAAAAAGCTTCGGTCAAGAGTTTTGAAAACATTTCTTTAAGAGTTTCACAGTTTACCCGTTCCACAGATAGTTCAGCTCATGACTGATAGTTTAAACATAATTATTCTCAACTGAGATCACATAAACCCGAGATTCAGTCAAGAGATAACGATTGGAACGAAGAGAAAAACACTTATATTAATTTAAAAGACAGTTTACAAAAAGAAACAGAAAATGGAGAAAGATGGGTATTTGCTCGTGAGGAGTCTTGATGGTTGTTTACAGAGAAGAGAAAAGGGGTTGTCGCTTAACTATAGTTACAACCGAAAATTAAACTAAGTTACTAACTACTACTACTACTAGGTGATCTTCTTCCTTCTGGACTTCAATCCCTCCAGAATCCGATGATGTTTTTGTATGAGGGTGGTCTTATTTATAGATGGAAGGAAAGTGGCAAGCTTGTAAATCCTTTGGAGCAAGTTGCTTGAATGAGGGGACGGGTCGGTGGCAGCAGAGTATGGAAGCTGCGCAAATTGCTGGATGGAACAAGGTTTGGTGATGATTAGCCGTAGTTTGCAGGCCTTCCCATGTTTTGCTTCTGTTTTCAGCCAATGAGAACTCTTGATTCCCTGCTCTTCACGTTTCCAGCTGCTCAGTTGGTGCACCGCCTTGCTTTTTAGAAGTCTTTAACTCTACGTTACCTGCAAAGTGTACAGAAGCATTAAATGAATGGAGCAGGTGCATTAAATGCGTCTCAGTTCGTTCCCCTTTTAATATATTTTAAAGGAATACGTTACCATTCGTTCCCCCACTGTGTTTTTGTCACAAATGTTGAAAAAAGTGATTTTCATGCTGAAGTTGCTCATCAGATGAGGGAACGTATGGTATTTTGCCATCAAAATGGGCTTAGATGAGAACGAATTTACGTCCCATCACATGGGACACGCACCACGAAGCAGCTACGTACTCGGCTTCGCATGTAGATAGAGTTACAATGGGTTCCTTCTTCGATATCCAAGTAAACGCCGTATTCCCCATAAAAAATACATAGCTAGCCGTGCTCTTTCTGTCATCCACATCTCCGCACCAATCACTATCCGAGTAGCCTGTCAGCTTGTACTTGTCCGACTTCGAGTAAAGAAGTCCTTGAGAAATTGTTCTTTTCACATATCTTAGAATTCTCTTTGCCGCCTTCCAATGAGTATACTTCGGTTCTTCCATAAATCGGCTTATTATTCCAACACTTAGACACAGATCCGGCCTCGTACACGTCAAGTACCTCATACTTCCAACTAGACTACGATAAACACTCGGATCTACCTTTTCTCCTCCATCATATCTTGAAAGTTTAACGTCGGGTTCCATGGGGGTTGAAACCGGGTTGCAATCACTCATTTTGAACTTCTCTAAAATTCCTTTTGCATAGGCTTCTTGAGAGACGAAGATCCCGGATTCGTCTTGCCTAACCTCCAAACCAAGAAAGTATCTCATCAGACCAAGATCCGTCATCTCGAACTCCTTCGTCATTTTCTTCTTAAAATCTTGAATCATTCCTTCATCATTACCCAAGAAAATCAGATCATCAACATATAGAGCAACAAGTAGAATTTTACCTCCTTTCTTCTTTATGTAGATTGCGTGTTCATACGGACATTGTTCAAGTCCATCCTTCTTGAAGTAATTGTCAATTCTCGTGTTCCAGGCTCTTGGGGCCTGCTTCAACCCATACAAAGCTTTCTTCAGTCTCAACACTTTTCTTTCTTGTCAGGCTTTCATGAATCCCGAAGGTTGTTCCAAATACACCTCCTCCTCGAGTACTCCATTTAAGAATGCCGACTTCACGTCCATCTGATAGATCGGACATCCGAACTGAGCTGCTTGAGAAATTAACAGCCTGATTGTCTCCATTCTTGCCACGGGCGCGAACACCTCGTCATAGTCAATGCCGGCCTTCTGCTTATACCCTTTCGCCACCAGCCGGACTTTATATCTTTCGATCTCCCCCTTAGCGTTCATTTTCTTCTTGTACACCCATTTCACACCAATGGGCCGACTTTCTTTGGGCAGCTCGGCTAATTCCCACGTCTTGTACTTTTCTATTGGTTTAATCTCCTCCTCCATGGCTGATCGCCATTTCTCATCTCGGATTGCTTCTTCAAAACTCACTTCTTCAGAATCTGCCAACAAACATACCAAGTGTGCTTCACTGGTGGAATCATACAGATCTTGTAGACTCCTCAACCTTGGTTGTCTCAACTCTTCTTCACTATCAGAATCATTTGGATTTTCTGGAATGCGGGTCGAGGTTTGTCCGATATCAATTGTCATTTTCCCGGGTTCAACATTCACCTCGGATGGACTACTCCAGTCCCAAGCATCTTCTTCATTCACCTTCACATCTCGGCTAACCAGTACTTTTCTATTGACAGGATCTAGCAACTTATATCCCTTAGTCTTCTCATCATAACCAATGAACACAAACTTCTTGCTCTTATCTTCTAGCTTTGTCCTCAACTGATCCGGTATGTGTGCATACGCAACACTCCCAAAGACTTTAAAGTGACCCACTGAGGGCTTCAAACCATTCCATGCTTCCTGCGGAGTCTTGTCATTCAAACTTGAATGTGCACATCTGTTCTGCACGTACACTGCACATTGTACGGCCTCTCCCCAGAACTCTTTCGGCATGTTCTTTGTCTTCAACATGGATCGGACCATATCCAGGATAGTCCGGTTCTTTCTCTCAGCTACTCCATTCTGCTGGGGTGAGTACGGTGCGGTCAGGAACCGCCTTATCCCATGTTCTTCACAATACTTCTTGAAAGCTGTCGACACGTACTCCCCACCTCGGTCTGAACGGACCGATTTGATGTACCTCCCAGTACCATTCTCTATCATTACTTTAAACCTTTTAAATGCCTCTAGCACCTCGGATTTTTCCTTCAGAAAATACACCCAAGTCTTTCGACTAAAATCATCAATAAAAGTCACAAAATACTTCTTACCATTGAAGGACCCCAGAGTAATGGGTCCACACAGGTCGGTATGGATCAAATCAAGAGGCTGCCTAGTTCGGTATCTCGCCATCCTTTGAAACGGGCTCCTCGCATGTTTTCCCAATACGCAGTTCTCACAAAATTTTCCTTCAGAGTTAATCTTTGGTAGTCCCACTACCATGTTCTTCTTCATCATCTCGGTCAGACCACAATAATGAAGGTGTCCAAATCGTTTATGCCACAATTCCATCTTATCCTCGATTCCGGCTTGCAAACACCCGTCCTCCAAGCTGCTCAAGCACAACTTATACATTCTATTCTTCTTCATCTGAACTCGGGCTATCAGACGCCCTTGTTTGTCTTTCAACAGCAGAACTCGGTCTGTCATAAGAACCGAGTAGCCCTTTTCCATCAATTGTCCAATGCTCAGAATATTGCTTTTGAGCTCAGGCACGTAATACACGTCCCAAATTGTACCAACTCTTTCGTCCTTTTGCAAGAAACAGATGGTACCTCGGCCTTTTACATCTATCTTCGATGCATCTCCGAAAGACACATGTTTTGCTTCCAACGTTCTTAATTCTTTAAATAAATGTTTGTGACCACACATGTGGTTACTGGCACCAGAGTCCAGGTACCACTCTGTCTCATTCTTTGAACTTGTTTCACCATGGGCTAGCATAAGAACTCCTCCATCTCTTGTTTCTCCTTCTGCACCGAAGTTTGAAGTCTCGTCAAACTTTTTCTCATCACGGCAATCTTTAGCAAAATGCCCAACTCGGCCACAGTTATAGCATCTGTCCGAGTTGCAATCTCTTGAGTAATGTCCATACTTCCTACATTTGTAACATTCCACGTTTGATTGGTTTGTCCATCGGCCTCTTCCACCTCGGCCTCGTCCTCTACCTCTCCAGTTTAATGACTAGACTCAGCTTTCTCCTCATGTCTCGTCTCCTGACCTTGGCCACGACCACCTCGGCCATTCCCTCGTCCATTTCTTCCACGACCTCTACCTCGGGCATTCTGAGAGTAGAGCGCCTTTTCTTCCTTGATATTTGCTTTTGATTGGAGTGCTTGCTCCAGTGTCTCTTCCTTCTTCTTTTTCTTGCGTTGTTCATGCGCCTCAAGAGAACCTGCTAGCTCATCAACAGATAGCGTAGACAAGTCCTTAGATTCTTCAATCACACACACCACGTTTTCAAAGTCGTCTGTCAACGATCTCAATATCTTCTCCACCACTCTGGAGTCTGGCAGGGCCTCTCCATTCCGCTTTAGCTGATTTACCATGGTCTGAATCCGGGTGATAAAATCTGGCACTCCTTCAGTCTCCTTCATTTTCATGCCTTCCAACTCTCCTCGTAGAGTTTGAAGTCTGACCTGCTTCACACGATCAGCTCCTTTGTAAACCGTCTCCAAAATATCCCAAGCCTCCTTTGCTGTTGCCGCCTCTCCTATCTTCTCAAGGCCACGAATTTCTTCAACAGCTTGAAACATTATATAAAGTGCAGCCGCATCCTTTGTCTTTGATGCCTTCAACTGTCTGATTTGATTCGCTGAATATCCTACTGTCGATTCTGGTTCTACGAACCCATCTTGCACCAATTCCCAACTATCGTGGGCTCTTAGAAGAGCTTTCATTTGGATGCTCCAATTTTCATAGTTCGTCTTTGTCAGACGGGGCACTGGCAGACTGTTCCTCTCCATTGGTTCAAGCTCTGATACCAATTTGTAATTCACAGGTCCTCTAATGGTGTTTCTCTCAAACACTCAAACACACAAGTTTTACACACGAGGAGTTCTTTTTCTCTGATCAATACCTCTTTCTATTACTGTATATGCCAAGTCGAATTTGAAATGGTTTACATAGTGCTATTTAATAGCAAATGACTAAAACAATTAAAAGGTTACCTAGTAACTCTAAGCATAATAATTGTCCACTAACAAATTTCTAGGGACACACCTCTTCATAACATAAACCCTTCATTTCCTATTTTTAATTACTTTATTTATTAAAGTTTAAACCCAACACTTAGCAAGTGCCATGGCTTCCTCATAAATTTCACTAAATGCAACTTTCAATTCATCATAAGAAGGATCAAAAGATAAAGCAATGGACTCTACCTCGTATTCTTCCTTGTCTTCTTTAACCATCAAGCAAATGTTGATTTCTTCTTCACTTGATGAAGGGCTATCACTTGAGGAGTTTTCATCCTATGCCATATAAGCTTTCTTCCCTTTTTTTCTTGCCTTTACTTGACTTTTTTTTTATCACTTTTTCTCTTAGATTGGATCCTAAGACAATCATTCTTGTAGTGACCTTGCTTTCCATGTTCAAAACAGGTGATTTGAGTATTGGATGAGGTTGATCTCCTTTTAATTTGGCTTGGACAGTAGCTACCTTGTTCCTTTGGAGGTTTTCCTTTTTGAAAAACTTGTCATATTTCTTGATGAAGAGTTCCATTTCATCTAGATCAATTTCCTCCTCATTTGGTTCATCATTTTCATGCTCTTTAGAGGTAATGGACTTGAGAGAACCCTTTGACCTTTTTCTTGAATTAATCTCTCAAAGCATGTCTCTTCATTTCAAATTCATATTCTTGGAGCTTTCCATATAGAGTGACAATTTGCATTGTGTCTGACTCATATATAGCCGAAACTTTAGCATCTCACTCTTTGGTCATGCACCTCAAGATTTTGTTGACAAGTTGCTTATTATAGTGGATATCTAAGGCGTTCAACCTTGGAATAATGTGAGTAAAATACTTTTGTAAATCATAAACACTTTCATCATCAAGCATTTCAAAAGTTTTAAAATTTCTAGTGAGCGCATTTCGTTTAGACCTTTTGACCTCATTACTGCCTTCATCGATAATTTCTAACACTTTCCACATTTCTTTAGCAGTCTTACAAGAGAAAATCTTAAAGTACTCATCTTTCCCTATAGCATTAGTTTTTAGGTTTTTAGACTTAGCATTCCATTGAGCTTTTTTAAACTCTAACTCATTATAATTTTTAACCTTATTGGGAATTCTATTATTATTATTATCATCTAAAATGGTAGGAAATTCATATCTCTCTTCAACACTACTCCAAACCCTCAAATCTACTGATTCTAGAAATATTTACATCCTAGATTTTCAATCGAGATAATCTGTTCCATTGAAATAAGGTAGCTTATTGGTTGAACTAATTTCTGAGGGAAAATCATTGTTTAAATCTTTATCTCTAGGTGATTAAACCTAAAAATAGAGAACCTAAGCTCTAAGGCCAATTGTAAAGAAAGAATGACTAATAATACCATAAAAAGGGGTTGAATTATGGTTAATTTCTTTTCCAAGAAACTTAGTTTTTCAAACCTTTCTCTCAAGAAACCTCAATAAAACATGGTAGAATAGAAATCAAACACTTACCAACCCAAAAATAGAATTAAAGCAATGTAATTAACGCCAAAAATAGATAATTAACAACAAAAATTAAAAAGATAAGGTAAGGAAGATCAAACACTAAGATTTATTCTGATTCACCCTCAAACCACTAGAAGGCTACATCCAGACTGAGGTCGATCATCCACTAAGCTTAGAACTTCCAACCGGTGCCTAAGAAACCGATGTATAATTGGAATTTACAAGACCTTTGATCAACCTTGATCAAACTCAATCTAACACCTATAGGATCACTCCAATTGATCAAATCCAAAATTTCAGCAATCAAACAACTTAAAATAGATGCAGAGCATCCTCTTTGTGTTCCCAATTACAAAAGAAATCAGAGAAAAAGATGAAGAATAGAAGTGTATTGTGCTTTTCCCTCAAAGTATGCAAAATAAGCCTAAATGAGTATGATTCTTGAGTTTTCTAAGTTTTTGCATTTTTCTCTCTTTGATTCTAATTAGAAACCCTAATTTTATGTTTATGTAGGTGTCCAATCGAGTTACTAGTCGTTGGACATCAATTTGGGTCATTAACTTCGTCTTTAAGCAACTTGACATGATGTAATCAGTTAGATCACGTTTCTGTAATCGGTTATATGTTCTTGACAGCAAGTAATCGATTACTTCACCCTAGTAATCAATTACTTCATGTAATCTGCTACATGGTTATATGGTAATCGATTAACAGCAAAGTAGATGCACCATTTTTTCACTGTTTTCTATCCAAATCAACTCTAAATGATTTCTAATGATCTCTAACACATCTATGAATGTTTCTAACATCAATCTAACAACTTTACATGCGTATGTGATCTTGAATGCATGATTCAAGCATGCATGTCCTTAAAATGTGAGTTTATGACTTATAATGCAATACTTAAAGATAAAGCTCAATATACTCATTCTCTTAAGTTTCTAATACTCAAAACAATATTTCTAACTGTGAGAGACTATGTGAGTCTTTGTCTTCACTTGAATTCTTTGGTCTTCATCCTTTGAGCCTTTTAGAGCATTGTTTAAGTTGAAAACTTTGACTTGGAGGTTGACTTTTTCACTTTGAGCTATGCCTTCACTTTTGCATGTTGTCTTGGTCTTCTAACTCCATTTGGGACTTGTTGCACTATTCTCTAAGTTGTGCTTACATGTTGAGTTTGTATGTGCTTTATTATCATCAAAACTCAAGTACTTAACCTTTGTAGCCTTAGGGTCCAACACTTTTGTTAGAATAGGAAGTTTTGAATTTGAAATATTGTTGAAAATGTATTTTTGAATTACTGTTTGTAACAAAAGAGTTTGTTTAGAGAACTGTTAGAGGATTTTTAGGCTTGAGATTTATTCTGTTATAGATGACTTATGTATAAATACACCTCAATTGAAGAGGAAAAATATGAATGAATAGAAAGTATTTTTGGTATTCAGATTGTTGACATGGTATCAGAGCACCTTACCTCTTGCGCCTCTCCTCCCTGCCTCCACCGTCGCTGATATTGTCCAGACCCACTCCTCCATGGCCCGCATGCGACTGTATATTTTCTTGTGTGGATTAGACTCAGACTTTGCTCAGGTCCGAGGGGAAATACTTCGAAAGGATCCCAAATTGGATCTTGAAGGAGCTTATGCCTTCCTACGCCGTGAATATCAACGACGACTCACAATGAGTCGACCAACCTCTACAACGGATTCTTCTGCTCTGGTCTCCCAAGTTTCTCGCTTCTCCACCACTACCCCTGCTCAAAAAACCCGCAAGGATACATCCACCAGCAAACCATTTCTTTGCAGTCACTGTGGAGATTCTGGACACTCCAAGAGCCGCTGCTACGAACTCATTGGATATCCCGACTGGTGGGATTTCAATAAGAAACCACGAAGGAAAATTCTGAACAAAGCACTGCGTCCCTCCTCTGATACAGGGCCTCCTCCTACAGCAAATGCAGTCTACGAAGGAATTCTAGGTAAGTCTCATGCTTTCTCTACATTATCTGACTTTGATACATGGATAATTGACACTGGTGCATCCGATCATATGATTCGGCATCCTTATCTTCTCTCTAATTTTTCCCCTTCCCCTAAAACTGTAATTTCTACAGCTAATGGTGGAACCTCTACCATTGTTGGGCAGGGTTCCATCTCTCTTTCCAATCGGTTACACCTTCACTCTGTGTTAGTTGTTCCCTCCCTTGATTTTAATCTCTTCTCAGTTAGTCAACTAACCTCTGCACTGAATTGTTCTGTGATTTTTTCCCAAATAAATGTATTTTCCAGGACAACCAAACACAGGAGACCCTTGGTTATGGTGTTAAAAAAGGCAAGTTGTACTTCTTGGATGCTCCATCTCGTAGCAGTGACCCCTCTCTTTGTGCGTCTTCTACTTCGGTTGTGGCTTCAGAAAAAAATAATATTTGGTTATGGCATAGGAGATTAGGCCACCTCTCTTTTAGTTATTTGAAAAAATTATTTCCCAATTTCTTTTCTGATGTAAGTGTTAGTGATTTTCATTGTTCCGTTTGTGAATTGGCCAAGAGCCATAGGATTCCTTTTTATCCAAGTTTGAATAAAAGTATTATTCCCTTTCAAGTGATTCACTCTGATGTCTGGGGCCCTGCCAAAGTCCCTTCCTTCTCTAAATCCTTGTATTATGTAACATTCATTGATGAATGTACTCGCATGTGTTGGGTGAGTCTTCTCAAAAATAAAGGACAAGTCTTTTCTGTGTTTAAATTTTTTTTCAACATGGTTCAAAATCAATTTAAGACCACCATTGAAATTCTGCAATCAGATAATGGAATGGAATATATGTCCGGAGACTTTTCTGAATTTCTGTCCTCCCATGGCATCAAACACCTTACCTCTTGCTCCTATACTCCACAGCAAAACGGATTGGCAGAAAGAATGAATCGAACACTTTTGGAAGTAGTTAGAGCTTCCTTGTTTGAGATGAATGTCTCTTCCTCCTATTGGGGGGAGGCTGTAACTTCAGCAGGTTACCTTATTAATAGGACCCCTTCTAGTGTCCTTAATTTTAAAACACCTTACCAAGCCCTTACTTCTCACTTCCCTGTCCCTCATCCCTCTAACCTTGAACCCAGAAATTTTGGCTGCACTACCTATGTCCATATTCCAAAAAATCAGCGATCTAAATTAGATCCTTGTGCATAAAAATGCATTTTTGTTGGTTATTCAGATGTCCAGAAAGGTTATCGCTGCTTTGTCCCTCTTTCTCATAAAATCTATGTCACCTTAGAAGTCACCTTCCAGTAGAATGAACCTTACTACTCAGGGGGAGTCTCTACTTCTCCTTCTCAGGGGGAGAATCCAGCACCAATAAACAGAGAAGAAGAAGTCTGGCTTAGTACTCATGTAATACCTCTCCACTCCAATCCTTCATCAGATGCAGCACAAAATGATGAAGCTGCAGCAACACCAAATACTCCATCAAATGCAACACAAAATGATGAAACCGAATCTGCACCACAACATCATCAACCTTGTTTAACACACATAACCGAGGATCCTTTGGTGGCTGTCCCAGAATCTCAACCTGCAATCCAACCTGAACAAAGCTCAGAGGTAATTCCTATCCCTCCTTCTAATGAAATTCAAACACAGACCAGAAAATCCTCTAGGATTAACAAAGGTATCCCAAAAACCTTCTATGAACCTGATCCCAAAGTAAAAGCAAAATACCCTCTTAGCAACTATGTATCTACCCAACACTTATCTGAATCGTATGCATTAATTGTTAATCAATTATCTAGTGTGTCAATTCCAAATAGTGTACAAGAAGCATTAGATGATCCCAAATGGAAGGAAGCAATGAATGTATAAATGGAAGCACTCCAAAATAACTCAACTTGGGAGTTAACATCTTTACCGAACGGAAAAAAGACAATTGGGTGCAAATGGGTGTTCACTGTAAAATTAAAGGCAGATGGAAGCATAGACCGATACAAAGCAAGACTTGTGGACAAAGGATATACACAGAAGTATGGAATAGACTACCAACAGACGTTTGCTCTGGTAGCTAAGCTTAATACTATAAGGATATTAATTTCTTTAGCAGCTAACAGAGATTTGCCACTGAAACAGTTTGACGTAAAGAATGCATTCTTAAATGATGACCTAGAAGAAGAAGCTTACATGGATGTACCACCAGGAGTGCAACTAACTCAGAATAATGGAGGTCTGGTCTGCAAACTGAAAAAAGCGTTGTACGGACTCAAGCAATCTCCAAGGGCATGGTTTGGACGCTTCTCGTTAGCAATGACAAGATTCAGATACAATCCAAAGTAATTGTGACCATACTCTGTTTTATAAACACAGAAAGGAGAAGATAACTATTTTAATAGTTTATGTAGATGATATGGTGCTAACTGGAGATGACATTGAAGAAATGAAGTCCCTTGAACATCACTTAGCAACAGAGTTTGAAATGAAGGATTTAGGGCTCTTAAAATATTTTCTTGGGATAGAAATTGCAAGATCTCAAAAAGGCATTTTTTTAACCCAAAGAAAGTATACCCTTGATCTTCTGTCAGAAACTGGAATGTTGGCATGTAAACCAGCTGAGAACCCCATTGAAATGAATCATACTCTTGGCATTTACCCGAATCAAGTGGAAGCCGAAATTGGAAGATATCAAAGGCTAGTAGGAAGACTTATTTATCTTTCACATACTCGGCCAGACATTGCTTATGCAGTTGGGATAGTGAGTAGGTTCATGCATTCCCCTAGTGAAGAGCACATGAAAGCTGTATACTGGATTTTGAGGTACTTAAAAGGGACACCTGGAAAAGGTATTCTTTTTTCAAAAACCAGCAAGAAAGGCATTGAAGGGTTCACCGATTCTGATTGGGCTGGAGACAAGACTACTAGACAATCCACCTCAGGCTATTTTACTCTAGTAGAAGACAACTTAGTCACATGGAGAAGTAAAAAACAAAAGGTTGTGGCAAGATCTTTTGCTGAGGCAGAATTTAGAGGTATGGCATATTGTATTTGTGAACTCCTATGGATTAAGAACATTCTGAATGATTTAGGCATCAAGTATGATATTCCTATGAATCTGTATTGTGATAATAAAGCGTCCATTGAAATTGCTCATAATCCGGTTCAGCATGATAGAACAAAACATGTTGAAGTGGATAGACATTTTATAAAAGAGAAATTGGATCATAAGATCATCACAACTCCTTTCATCAGATCTGAAGATCAGCTTGCGGATGTATTAACAAAGGCAGTTTCTGGAAGGGTTCTAAAAGATACAATTGACAAGTTGGGCATGATTGATATCCATGCACCAACTTGAGGGGGAGTGTTAGAATAGGAAGTTTTGAATTTGAAATATTGTTGAAAATGTATTTTTGAATTACTGTTTGTAACAAAAGAGTTTGTTTAGAGAACTGTTAGGATTTTTAGGCTTGAGATTTATTCTGTTATAGATGACTTATGTATAAATACACCTCAATTGAAGAGGAAAAATATGAATGAATAGAAAGTATTTTTGGTATTCAGATTGTTGACAACTTTCCACTATGAAAACTGAGGTACAAAGAATCTTCCAAGATACAGAAGAACATATACAACTCTTCAATAACATCAAAAGGTTACTACAAAGGCCCAAAGACATCAACAAAATGAAAACATCAAAGAAGAATTCAAAAAAGGTCACAAGAGAAACAACCTTTGTTGGTGAAATTTTTACAAATTCCATAGAACTCAAATTGCAAATTCCACCATACACTTTGAAGAACTACGAGGGAGGAATCTAAAAAAATTTCAACTCAATCGCATGTTGTTTGACCCATTTGATGAAAAATGCTCTAATGCTGAAAAAAAAAAAGAGTTGTGGCCCTCTTTCTTCTTCTTCTTCAATTTTGCCAAATATTCACTTTTAATTCTCTCACCTTATTGACAACCCTAGTTAAGGTGAAAATAAAGTTGGGATTGTGTCTCAATAGGAGAGAACCAACCCATCACGTGGTACTTAATTACTCACTCACACTAAGTTATATCAGTTTTATGACAGTATAAGTGATATACTACGAGCTTTCTGTAATATATATATACTATATATTTTTTTTTACATGCAGCAACTGAAGTTTGACTTTGCAAGCATGGCAAAGAAGATTGAGCTTCTTGAACTTTCTAAAAGGTCACTCTTTAGTTAGCTCCATTGCCTTGCCAATAGTTCATTGTATTCAAATATTTTTATCTCTCAGTGTGTGCCGGCACTGGTAGTTTTACATTACAATACCGTATATAGCTGATTTTTTATTTAAGTTGTTGTCTGAAATGAGCTGCACTGCCTACAGTTTTTAGTTAATTATTTGAATTTCTTAGGAAGATGCTGGGACACAACTTGAGTTCATGTTCTTATGATGAACTCCAAGGAATTGAGGACCAGCTTGAGAGAAGTTTGCAAAGCGTCAGGCTGCGAAAGGTAAGTTACAAAAATGCTCTAGTTGCCTTCTAAATTAATGAAGAGAGGACAGAACTGAGAGATTTTAACCTTGTTTATTCAGGATCAACTGTTTAAGGAGCATATCGAACAACAACAAAGCCAGGTATATAAACTCAGCTTCAGTGCAAATTAAATGGAAACGCTTACTAGTGTTATAGAAATCCTCTACGCCTGACACATTTTTCCACTCTAAATTCAGGAGAGAAACTTGCTCAAAGAGAATGCCAAATTAAGTGCAATGGTGAGATTATGATCTTTCCCATGTATATAGTTGATTATCCATGATATTTTATCAGCCAAAAACAAACGAAATAAAAAGATCGATATTAGTTTTCATAACGAGAAAGTTTAGATGTGTTTTGTTAGATACATCATTGGTTGACGCATGGCTTTGACTAACTGAGTGGAAGTGAGTATATATATAAATTTTTTTTTTAGTACATAATAATAAACAAATTTTAGATTGTGGAGCATGTATATCAGAAAATAATAAAACGAAAGCCAAGGGATCAATTAGGCTATAATTGTGGCCAAATGCTGGTTACACTTGATCATTAATGACCAAATTCTCATTCTTGTCTCGCCTTATCTATTGTAGTGAAGGAAGGGATGAATTACGATATAGGGTGTGTGTTTGGTTTTCATAATTGAAAAAATGAAATCTCATCACTTGTTTTATATATATATATATATATATATATATATATATATATATATAAGTTTCTCCTAATTATGAGTACTAACCCCTAACTTAAAAGACACGGAGAATATTCAAATTTATTCCTATATATCAAATCAGATTTGTTTCTAAGATAGTTATATAAGATAGTTTCGTTTTTAATGGTCATGTGGCTTCTAGCTTCTACGTTAAGAGCCCGTTTGGATGAGCTTTTTTTTTCTTTAAAAGTTGTTTTTTTTAAGAAAAAAAAACACTTCTCGAAAAAAGTCTGTTTGGATGTTTGCTTTTAAAATAAGCAGAAGTCATAAAAAAAGCCAAAAATCTACTTTTTTCGGAAGCTAAAAATTTTAGCTTTTAAAAAAAGCAGAAGTCAAAAGCTAAATATTTTTTTTAAAAATCAAATATTTTTTTAAAAATCTAAATAGCCGTAACTTTTATAGAAAATACTTTTAAAATAAGGAAGTGATAAAAAAGACTTTCTTGAAAAGGCAATACAAACGAGCCCTAAGTACCTATTTTTTTCAATCAATTTATTTTATTTCATGTATTATCAAATTTTTTAAAATATTTTCATACCATTATTACTTTAACAATTTACATTTTTTTAAAAATATTTTAAAAGTATATCATCCACTCATCTCACCTAAAAATTTAAAACTTTTGACTGATACAGCAAAAGAACCGAAAAGAAGAAGGAAAACTACCATTATATATGAGTTTTATAAGAATTATGTTATAGGAAAAGTGATTGTGTAATGTTATAGAGATTCGTTTTGCGTGCCATAATTTCTCTTTTTTCTTTTTTTTTCAAAAAGTGTGGGCTCCACAAAATGTTGTGTGTGTAGGAAAGTTTGTTGTGTCATGTTAAATGACAAATGCAAACCCCATTATATATTGAACTAGAGTTTATTCTATTGAAAGTGACTTAATTTCTTACTCTACTCTTTCTTAAAACTTTGAAATAATTATGCATATATTTATTATAATTTTAGATATTTTTTAATCTATATATGTTAGATTCTATCTTTAATTAATTATGTATATCTCTTTTATAATTTTAATTTTTATCTTAAATATTTATTATTTTAATTTATAATTTATACTTTATATCTTACTGGTTGTATTTAGTGAAGGAGTATATTTCTTAATTGTGCTAATTAAATAAGAAATGTACAATTAAATTGATGAAGTATGGTGATAAAAGAGAAAAGGTTAAATAGATGATCGAACAATCTTGTACAATTTTTATTCAGAACCGCATAAGCCAACCTGTTTGGTACAAGCCCAATGTTACAACCCATTTGTACAGTTGAGCTCTGATCAAGTTAAAATTTCTCTTTTCCCGGGTCAGCTAGATAGCAGGACCAAACCCAAGCCCACTTTACTACATCCTCCGTTACTAATTGATAGATAGCATGTAGATTATTTAAATTCGATATGAAAAATGATACACGTTAGAGATTAAAAAAAAAAATACCTAATGAAGAGTTATTTTATGACTTAATATCAGAACTTTAATGATTAGTTGTTTAGAGTTCTACCTCGTTGTCCTTCTTTTTAAATAAAAAAAATGAAAACAAGATAAGTGAAATTGTATACAATTAATGCACTTCAAATGTAAACAAACTATTGCGTGAGTAATGCTTTAGAAATATTATAAAAATATATCTAATAGTTCATATACAGTGATTTGGACACTACTTTTTACTACGTCAGAATCACTTTTCCATGTTTAGTCAGGAGCTTTCTAAGTCATCTTATATAAGAAATGTGGGAATTTGATGATGTGAAAATACTATTTCCTTATCGATTGATTACATTTCTATGGCACAAAAATCAAAATTAGGATTTCCTTATCAGTTTTATTCTTTTTGATTTATCTAGAAACTTAATAGTTCACTGCAAAATAATCAAAAGCATTACGCCGAAGCACATGAATCTTTGCTTGAGGTGTATTTCACCGTATGATATAAGCCATTAATGTATGGCGATGTTATCTATCTATTTGGTCTAGATAGATCGTGTTTTCTACCATCATATGTAAGGAAGTGTAAAGAAACAATTAACCTAAAAGTTTAAGTTGTTAGGTGAATGTCATATTAATAGTTTTATATTATTTATTTTCTTAACATGTCTTTTTATTCAAGAGTCCATTGAGTTTGAAAGGTAGATAATGTACAAGCTCTGTCTATTTATGTTAAGAAATTCTATAATATTTAATTATTTATTAATAACATGGTGCAGTAAAGATTGAACTCATGACTACTTAAACACATAGATTCTGATACTATGTAAAGAATTATTCTAACACAAAAGATCAAGCTATTGATTGTAAGCCATATTAAAAGTTTTATATTATATTTCTCTAATACAAAACTAAAACTTCTCCAAATATATAAAGAACAACATTGGGAAGCTAATAAAGTAGACAACAATTGAAACAAATGGGCTTTGTTCGAAAAAAAGAATAGAATTAAAGGGGTTGCTCTAAAACAAATACGACATTAAGAGTTGGGAAATGATGATGAACAACTCCCAACTTTAGGGAACTCTGCAGTGGAAAAGTAGCGAAAAGGTCGCAGAGGATGAAACCATTCTGATACCATATAAAGAAAAACCAAAAAACATACATTATTATATGAAGGCTGTAACGCCCCAATTTAATAATCAGATTGTTAACTACATGTGGTTATACTATTCGCATCTAACTAAATTAAAGTAGCGAAATACTTAATAAAATTTCTAATTACCCGATGTAATTTTGCAGTATGACTTTTTCTTTTTAATTAATTCCAATGCATTGCTATAACTATAATATATTTCTTATTTCAATAAACTGTACCTGTACAGAATTCCAAATTAAATTCCAAGTGACCATAATCAATGACTAATCACTATCCGAATATGATAATTTATACCAATCTGTATAGAGTCTAACGGACATCATAACCGCTGTAAATCGGGCTATACCAGGGATTAAGTCTCATCGTCTTATCCTGTTCTTGATATACAGAAAAGTCTAACCAATATATATATATATATATATATATATATATATATATATACACACTGACTATGACTCATTGCCAATATAATATCAAATTATTTGACTTGATAATACACACGTAGGCAAACATATGCCTCTCAAAATGATTATCAACTATATACATGCATGATGATATACTTCATACACTAACAAAACATGTCTACATAGACATTCAAAATAGCTAAGTGTCCACTCCTTTAGAGTCCTTTATCCTCACTAAATTGGTCCTTTGCCCTTTGTGAGTTCTCCTGTTGCTGATGTACCAGTAGTTTAAATTACAGCCCCACGACGGGGTGAGAAATGAATCCCAATAAGACTCTGAGTTTATGGAGTAGTCTCCACCCAAGAGTTCACTCTATGCATGAAAGATCAGATATAAAACATATAAAACAACATGTAATTTTATTAGTATATCCTGCTAATTATATATCACTAACTATATCTCACTGACTGTATATCACCGACAATATCTCACTGACTTGTTTCGAAAGCCTTTATACTCCCCTATATCCCCCTGCTTTATATTACGAAATATTTATACTTCCCTGATTAATGATAATATGGAAGATTTATACTTCCCTTCTCATATATAATTTAATATTAATATATTATATAGCTAATTAGGAACATATTTTTACGTCTTTATTACTCGATCACCTTTCTACGTCTTGATTACTTGATAATCTTAATACTACGGAAGATTTATACTTCTGCTATCCCTCTTTGTACTTGTCTACGCGCATTATATCATAACACAATATCAATGTATATAAATTAAACACATCATCAATGTATCTGTGTATATAAATGCACATGTATGCATCTATATTGAATATCTCCCTGTCAAACATATATACAATTTAACCATCATCTTTAATGGACTTTGGTGGAACTACAAAGACGGAGAAAAACTCCTAACCAAGAGCTTACCTGTCAGTGCTTTTATATCACGATTACTTGGTATACAAGTAATTTTTACAAAATTTACAGAATCCTGACTTGGAATCACCGTATTACCTGCTACACATTACAATATTTGTTCACTAACTACACTTGATAATTTCATGCCATACCACAAGTCAAACCTAAATACCCACAACTTGACCTATATTTACATAATATAAAACCTACTTAATCATATTACCAATTAAAGGTTCATCATACTAATTTTACTTGATACATCCCTCAAATTCATTTCTAAGTTCCATCATTAAATAACTTGATTTTTAACCCAATAAACCACTAAGTGGCCGAAATATGTCCCATTAATTCATATTTTTCAAGCTTAATGCTTGTAACTTTGAGTGTCATTACACTTTAATACAAACCAATAACACCAAACACTAATTAATTATACAAAACAGTCCATAAAGCTGAATTTTTAAGCATGAACAGTCTGCACTATAAAATACACGTAAAATCCATTTTAAATCCAATTGCTATGAATTTTTTATATTTTAAACTAGACATGTATGCCTTTGATTTTAAACAAACTTCACTCAATTTGGAGTTCTACAACTCCATATATAAACTTTTGAAAACAGGGCCAGATTTGAGGTCTATAGGGTTTCACTAATTTTTTAAACTTCCAATGATTCAAACTTAATCCAATCAACTCCATACTCAACAAATACCATGAATATACATCAAAACACAACATATACACATGATTTAACATCATACATAACAGTCCCCTTTTCATGAAAACCTAAGTTGACAACATAAAATCCAACCATTAGAAGTATAGTTTGTTACCTCCAATGAGTTCCTCACAAGTAGAGATGATTTCCTAAGCTTTAAACACCTTAAGGATTCATTTTTTCGTGCATGAACAGTAACAGGAAAGCAAGCTTGATGGAGGAAAAACCAAAGATTGAAAGCTCTAATAATGAAACAAAAGAGATGGATGTGTTTGCAAGGTCAAAACCTTGAACTTTTGTGAAGAACTCTATGTCTAAAAGTTCCTAAAATCCATTGAACCAACCTTGTTCTTATCTCCTATGTTCTCCACGATTTTGAGAGGAAAATGTGCAGATTTTTGGCCTTCCAAATAAGAAAGAACTGATGGTATACTTAAAGAAAGGCTAAGTTACATAAAATATACTTTAACTTTACTTTATTGACTTTTGTTTGTTTTTAACCAATAACATTCAATGACTTGTTACACCACCCTTCTTCCTTCATGATGTGCACATCCCTAGTGACTAAGGAATGAGAAGAAATCATATTTTTATTCACAAAATGTCTTTATAACATATTAATTAGTTAGCTTTTAAATTAACTAAGTTATCTTTAATTCCATTGGCTAATTAACTCCATACTTTGTCATATTTTTAACAATTAATCTAAACATCTCCTAATTAATCTAAAGATACCTTCACTCAATGAAATTTACCACTCAATTTAATTATGTCATCTAATTCAAGTTTAAGATTAATTTTGCTTACTTTTAAGTCACATTGAATTATGTTCATTCTTATTGGGTGATTTTCTTAAACTTTGACTTATTTTTAATTATTAATCTATTCATCATTAGACTAATCCAAGATCATATTGAACCCATTAAATTCTCTAAAGAATTTAATGATTACATCCAATTCAAGTTTTGACCACATATAGTCTACTTTCCAAGTAGTTCATGACTTTCTCTACAATGACTGTTGTGACTCGACAAGTGCACTGGTCGTTAAGTAATAAAGTGTACCGGAGTACGAGATCGTTTCCACGAGGATTGATTTCAAACACTAGTTCACTAAACGCGGCTTAGTTGGACAAACAAGATTGAGATGAAGAGAATTTAAATCTAAAAACAATCAATAACATGTAAATTCAGAATTAAAAAGCAATTAAAAAGATGAGTTGTTTAATTATCAAAAACAAGCGTAGTTATGGTTTAGACTTCCCCCAATATCCTCTTTATTGTATGAATTAAACAGTTAAGAATCTGCTCTTAATATAATGCCAATCAATTCTTTCTAAATTAATTAAGGTTCAATTCCTTGTTTCTCTAAATTTATGTGATCTTAGAAGAACCCTAGTTCCCCGGTTATTCCCAAAGAAAACATGCATTAAGATCAAGAATTCAAATATTGCACAATTGCCTTATGTCTATCCCTAAATCACAAGGATTATGATGAATTTATTAAATCAGGGTTCATGCACCAACATTCTTATTGTCATACAATTCCCCTAAATCAATCTATAAGGAGCAAACTCATAGAAAGCATTAAAAACAGATAAATTCATTCAAATATAAAAAGAGAAGAATTCAAAGACAATTTAATTCATAACACAAGATTCAATTGGGTTCCATCTATCCCTAACTACATAAAAACTTAGCCTAGCATATTGAATTTAAAAACAATTGGAAAGAAAATAATTCCCCAAGACTCCATTGACGTGATGTTGTCTTGACGCTTTAGTGCTTCCGTGCTCCGCAACAGGATTCCTCTTCTTAATTCTTCAACCGTTCTCCGTTCAATAATCTCAATTAACCCCAAGCTCCTTATTTATAACCATGAAACCATATCTTCTAATTCTCTACAGGATCTCCCAACGAATTTCAACCAAGTCTTGCTCATATCTTTTTAGTCCAAGATTCTATAGATTGGGCTCGCATTGGGCACTCAAGCGCGCTACAGGGCGCTTAAGCGCGCTTCCTCGTCTAAAACTTCTGAAATCCTCTGCCTTAACGCGATCAAACGTCCATCTAGGCGCTCGAGCTTGCCCCTCGATAGGAATTTTTCCTGTCTTTAGAGCGCTTGAGCGCTCTGCCTAGAGCTCGAGCGCGCTCTCTTGAACTTGGATTGCTTGCTCTTGCTCTAGATTGACTAGAACTGAGCTCTAACTTCGTTTTCTACGTTCCTTATGAGCACCACTTATTATCAAAATTTACCTTCCAAACAACCAATTAGCAATATGTTAGCCTAAATCAATTCTTCAACGTTTCTCAACGAAAACCCAAGTTTACATGTAATTAACTATGTTATCCTTCCATAATTGAGTCTTGAAGCATGGTAAACCATAGGTTTATCAATGACATATACGTCTTGAATTCTCTTCATACATATGTTTATGTACTATATGACTTGGTTGGCATGAAATATATCCCTGTGTATCTCATTCTCTCAATTTCATAATCAATGGATCATTACTTGACATAACTGATCACTAAACACCACTTGATCTACTGAACTCTTGTTTTATTTCCTTATTTAACCTAACTTGGTAATGAGGGTTTTTATATTCACCCCACCTTTTTAAGATTTGGCCCACAAAATCAAACACACAAATATCAGATAACTCATCCATCACGAGTTCCTGTATGAAATTCTCATTAATCAACCCTATTCCGATACATCTTTTGTGGATAATTCACTCAATGCTCTTATGAACTTTATAATCTAATCAATCCAATCTTGTTTACCTTGTATACACTCTAACTGATCATAATATCAATATAAATCATACCTTTTAAAAGGTTCGGAGCTTTTTCTGATGATTGAGATTCAAGGGTATACACTCGACCCACAATTGGAGCACTTTGAATAGCCTGTAATGGAGTAAACTCTCCCACATTCAAGGGACACTCTTTGGCAAAGTGACCTGATTTGCCACACCTGAAACATACATTCTGGGTTCTCCAACAAACACCTTGATGACCTTTTCCACAAATATCATATAAAGGTTTTGCCTTGATCATAACACCTTGTTGGTTTCCAGATCTTTTGAATTTATCTACAAATTGTTTAACTAGCAGGTTCTTATCCTTATTTTTCCATGTAGGGACCTTGTTAGAAGTACCCTTAGCAATTAGATTCTTTTACATTTGAGGGCTTCTTGTGTATGTCACAGACATTTTCTACAGCTTTGCACTGATTAACTAAGGCAACAACATCCCTAGAGCCACTGTTGGCTATTAACTTAGCAATTTCCTTGTTCAGACATCTTTGAAACTTAGCAGCCAGGAATGCAGACGAAGGCATTACACCTCTATAATTAGCAAATTTCACAAGTTCATTGAACTTGGAAAGATATTCCTCAATCGACATTGAACCCTGAACAAGTCTCTCAAACTCACCCTATTTGTTTTCCCTATCCCTCTGTGGAAAGTATTTTTCCAGAAACAAGTCTTCAAACAACTGCCAAGTAACGATTATACCCTAAGCCTCCAATGGTTGTGTGGTGTTAGTTCACCACTGATTTGCATCCCCCTCTGACATGTACACAGAGTAAAGAAGTTTCAACTCATCTTGGCAACGCATGACTCGAAAGAGTTTATCCATAGCTTGAAGTCAGCTTGCTGCTTCAATAGGATCACGGGTTCCACTGAATGACGGCGGTTTGTGCTTTCTGAAAGAAATCAGTCTTCTATCATCTGCATCAGTTTCATTAATCTGCACTTGAACATTATCAACATGATGACTAGGACCAATGACACTATCGGCTTGGTGACTAGCCTCAGCATTCAGATGAACAACATCATTGCTTCCTACTCCTTCTGCGTACAGAACTTGTGGCTGTGGTTGCGGCTGATTAACATTCCTGTCTGACCTCATTTCGTCCATCAGCATCCTCATCATTTGAACATTAGCTAACCTATTGGCCTCAATCATAGCTTGATTTGCCTGCCTGTTTGCTTCTAGCTCTGCTTGTCTAGTAACACCCATTTCCTGCTGCATTGCAGTCAAAGCTGCAACTACAGGATCCGGCTGTGGATTCTCTGCTGCCCCACGATTGTTCTTGGTTCTCGCCATGATACCACATATGTTACAAAAAGGAATGAGTTGATCAGACTCACATTTAGTGGTCACATATGCATAATCATAACGAAATCCAAAAACAACAATAAAGCATCCTACTACATTTCACTTTCATTCATGACTCTACATCCATCGTACTAAGAATGAGTCGTCACCCATACTCAGTATTCAGCGATGCATCATCATGTCGCACTCAATCTATCTTATAATATCACTCCCTAAAATTTTTTGCTCTGATACCATGATATAACGCCCCAATTTAATAATCGAATTGTTAACTACATATGGTCATACTATTCGCATCTAACTAAATTAAAGTAGCGGAAGACTTAATAAAATTTCTAATTTCACGATGTAGTTTTGCGGTATAACTTTTTCTTTTTAATTAATTCCTATGCATTGCTATAACTATAATATATTTCTTATTTCAATAAACTATACAGTCTCATACCTATATAGAATTCCAAATTAAATTCCAAGTGACCATCATCAATGACCAATCACTATCCGAATATGATAATTTATACCAATCCGTATAGAGTCTAACGGACAGTATAACGGCTGTAAATCGGACTATACGAGGGATTAAGTCCCACTGTCTTATCCTATTCTTGATATACAAAAAAGTCTAACCAATATATATATACTGAATATGGCTCTGTGCCAATACAATATCAAACTACTTGACTTGATAATACACACATAGGAAAAATGATTATCAACTACATACATACATGATGATATACTTCATGCACTAACAAAATATGTTTACACAGACATTCAAAATAGCTAAGTGCCCACTCCTTTAGAGTCCTCTATCCTCACTGAACTGGTCATTTGCCCTTTGCGAGTTCTCCTGCTGCTGATGTACATGTAATTTAAATTACATCCTCACGACGGGGTGAGAAATGTATCCTAATAAGACTCTGGGTTTATGGAGTAGTCTCCACCCAAGAGTTCACTCTCTTCTTGAAAGATCAGATATAAAGCAAATAATACAACATGTAATTTTATTAGTATATCCTGCTGATTATATCTCACTGATTATATATCACTTACTTGTTTCGGAAGCCTTTATACTCCCTATATCTCACTGCTTTATATTACAGAAGATTTATACTTCCCTACTTGATGATAATACAAAAAATTTATACTTCCCTGCATGATAATGGTATAGAAGATTTATACTTTCCCGCGTGATGATAATATGGAAGATTTATACTTCCCTGCTCATATATAATTTAATATTAAAATATTATATAGCTAAGAACATATTTCTACGTCTTGATTACTTGATCATCTTTCTACGTCTTGATTACTCAATCATCTTTCTACGTCTTGATTACTCAATCACCTTTAAACATCTTATGGCTTCACTTTTTCATGCATGAACAGTAACAGGGCAGCAAGTGTTGGGTGGTTTGCTGTTGGTGGAAAAATATATATCTGATGGAGGACGTTCCTCTCTTCTAAATTAGCAAGAGAAAACAGATTTGTTCCCTTACTTCCAACCCAAGTGCGCAAGTGCACGCATCAAGTAATAATGAGTGTATTATTGTCCAGATTATCGTCCCACGAGGATAGAACTCTAAATAATGCCTTAAACTATTTTATAAAGAATGAAAATGAGAAGAAAAGTTAGTGATTGAACTGTCTGGTCAAACGTTCCCTACTGTCTTGACAACGTTCCTCAAGAACAGTAAGTTCAGTCTGATGGCAAACAACTCCTCGCGTCGTTATATATGTGATCCTTCTTGATGAGAGAAGGCACGACAATAGTCATTGGAGATTGATAGATACAAGATTGAATAGATAAAAAAATAACATAGTAATAACTATACTCAAGAGACAACAAGGTGGATGGTTTTAAAACAGTTTTTAACACAAGGAATGGATTTACTGCTCCATTCGTAAATAGTTGTTTTCTCTGCTCAAGACTTAGCACTTTTTGGCTTTGTCCCAGTTTCTTAACTACCAACTCTGATTCCTCAGCTCATGGACTAGATGGCTCACTGAAAGTAGAATTGGCCTTGAAGGCCGAAACATGCGTGAGAGAAAAACAAAATTTTTCGCAAGCGGAACACACATGCATATCAAGATACATACTTTAAGACGTATGTCATACCTTGTTCGTGAAAACTCAAGATGATCAAGGTAGGTCTGAAGGGTTCAGACCCTCTAACGTTGATCCACACCACCCGCGTCTAGATACAGGAACTCCTTCCAGTAAGGCCGCCCATTGATCACCACAATAAGGCTTGTTATGCGCTCAGTGTGTGATGCAGGAGGCTAGGTAAAAGTGTTTAGAAGAGTGAAGTGTTCTAAGAGAAAACCTCACAAGGGGCGCATAGATGAGTAGAGAAAGGCTTGGCTTTTTTTCACAAAAACCTAAGGAGGAACTAACTACACATTAAGCACACAAGAGGAGCCTTTTAAGTTTCAAAAACAAATCAGATTTTTCTCCCAAAAATCTGATCAAAAGTGGCGCCCTTGGGGAGAGAATAAGTGGAGCTGTTGCATTTCAAACAACATCCCAGAATATTCTCATGAGACTAAGTTTAAAACCTAGTCAGAAATCTGATCATGAATCATCATATAATCAGCTATATGGTGCGCCCCATATAGCCTAAAAGGTGACCAGATACATTTGAGTTAGTTGCATTTCAAACTTAAATCAACTCACTCAAATATTCTCCCAACAGACTGTATCTTCTGGAGCTGATTTTGATGATCAAATCTAGCCAAAATCAGCACCCCATTATCCTTGGATTATGTCCAAAAGATCTTCTCCTGATATGTTCCAACAAGATCTCATCTTATCCTTTTGTTATGAAATAACTTTTCATAGCCAATTCAAATTCGAATTTCAAACATTTGAATTCAAACTTTCAAACACTTAAATTTTAAATTCAAATTCAAATTCTAAATTCAAATTCAAATTTCAAAATTCAAATTTCAAATTTCAAATTTCAAAATTTAAATTCAAAATTCAAAATTCAAATTTCAAAATTCAAATTCAAAATTCCAAATTCGAATTTCAAAATTCAAATTTCAAATTTCAAATTTCAGATTTCAAATTTCAAAATTTAAACATTTGATAATTAATTTAACTAATTAAATTAATTAGTAATGTCTTGGACTATCCAAGCCCATTACTGTGATCCATGCGCCCTCCACCCTATCTGTGGAGTTCCAAACTACTTCTTGGGCTAATAACAATTGTTAGGCCCAATACCTTTAATGCTAGAGCATCTAGACAATTAGGTGTTAGTGTGTGACCCATTAGGTCCAACATAGCCACTGACATAAATGGGCTTGGGCCCAATAAGCCCACAACCCATCTAATGACAACACAGAGCACTAGCAATGCTTTGTTGCCCCAGAACTAGTTAGATTAATGACTTGACCATCCTATTACACATAATTGGTTGCCGTATATATTTCCTTTCGTCTCGGTTACCTTCCCATAAAACCTAGGGTAAGGAAGCGTATCAACCCCTGCGGTTTAGGGTAAGCTTTATTCGAAATAGGGAATCTTCAATTTACAGACTCTAAAGGCAGATCATCTCATGATCTCTTTTACTATGCATAGATTCCCGAGTCCCTGTAAATGTCATCCCGATTTCTCCGGTTTACAGATAACCTAATCTCTCACAGAGATTTGACGAATTCCTTCAGCTTATCACCCTAGCCATGTGTTCTTTCAGGACAAGCCCAACAGTATACCTATGAGTCTCCATGTTTCAGGCAGACGAGGTGCACAATCAAAGCATGCCTTCTAGAACACAGTCTAGGTAATAACTTCTGGTCTCAGGAAAGACGTACTCAAATATAAAGAGACTACCGATACTCTCTGTGAGAGTTCCTCATAGAGTCTCTTTGTGGGTCTGTTCAGTGCGAGCTATACCCTTATAGGTCCACCCACGACTTTAGCTAAGACATCTCCATATCTGTAGCTCATGAGGTCTTTACCTTGCATCCAAATACAAGTAGATAAGTCGTGCTAGTCTTACCCGAGATCACTGATCCCCATTCTCAGTGTCTCTAGACTAGGAACATAAAATTAGGAATAAACATGCAGTATCCTTGAATCCTCATGATCGTGATCTCATCACAGATACTCAAGAGATACCTATTTTATTCCAAGGGGTTTATCCAGTTACTCATATAAATATTAATAGTAATATTGAGACAAAATATGAAACAGGATAAATAGTGCTTTTATTTGCGACAATATAAAAGGTCTACATATGTCCTAATCTAATCAAAAGATTGTCTCTAGGACATCCATATACTAACAAGCTCCCACTTGGCCTAAAGCCAATCAGACCTAAGTCGTATACCCAAAGCCTCATAATGACTATCATGTTTTCTCTGAGAAACAGCCTTTGTCAGAGAATCGGCCAGGTTATCATCTGTGGGAGCATAATCCATCTTTACATCCATCCTATCAATGATTTCCCTAATCAGGTGATATCTGCGGAGCACGTGCTTAGATCTTTGATGAGACCTAGGTTCCTTTGACTGCGCAATGGCTTCAGTGTTGTCGCACAGCAACTGTATGGGCTCATCCACGCTTGGAACCACCCTAAGTTCAGATATGAACTTCTTGATCCACACGGCCTCCTTAGTCGCTTCTGAAGCAGCTATATATTCAGCTTCTGTCGTTGAATCTGCTGTTGTCTCCTGCTTGGAACTCTTCCAAGATACTGCCCCACCATTTAAGGTAAATACGAACCCTAACTGTGACTTGCAGTCATCTTTGTCACTTTGAAAGCTGGCATCAGTGAACACTTTCACTGTTAGCTCATCAACCCCACCATAGACCAGAAACACATCCTTAGTTCTTCTTAAGTACTTAAGGATGGTCTTGACTGCCGTCCAGTGACCCTCTCCAAGGTCCGACTGGTATCTGCTCGTAATGCTTAAAGCATATGAGACATCTGGTCTCGTACATATCATGGCATACATGATGGATCCAATAGCCGAAGCATATGAAATTCCACTCATGCGATCCTTCTCAGCCTGTGACTTAGGACACATGGCCTTTGAAAGATGTACCCCATGACTGACGGGAAGAAAATCCTTTTTCGACCCTTCCATGCTAAACCTCTTTAGCATCTTGTCAATATACGTGGATTGAGATAAACCCAGCAGCCTGCTTGATCTATCTCTATAGATTTTTATACCAAGTATAAAGGCCGCATCTCCCAAATCCTTCATGGTGAAGCTTTTTGAAAGCCACTCTTTCGTTGTTTGTAATGTGGGGATGTCATTTCCTATTAACAATATGTCATCTACATAAAGTACTAGGAAGACGTCATTACTCCCACTAACCTTCTTGTAAACACAAGGTTCATCCTCGTTCTTGATAAAACCGTTACTCTTAACGACTTCATCAAAATGAATATTCCAACTCCTTGATGCTTGCTTTAGCCCATATATCGACCTTTGAAGTTTGCATACCATATGCTCCTGATCTTTGATTTCAAAGCCTTCAGGTTGTGTCATGTACACATCCTCCTTCAAGAATCCATTCAAGAAGGCGGTCTTGACATCCATTTGCCATATTTCATAGTCGTGATATGCCGCTATTGCAAGCATGATCCTAATATATTTGATCATGGCAACAGGTGAGAAAGTCTCATCATAGTCAACTCCTTGTCTTTGACGATACCCTTTCGCAACCAACCTAGCTTTGTAGGTCTGAATGTTGCCATCTGCATCAGTCTTTCTTTTAAAGACCCATTTGTTACCAATAAGAACTATTCCTTGCGGTTTCGGAACCAAGGTCCATACCTTGTTTTGATACATCGAATCCATTTCAGATTCCATGGCTTCAAGCCATCTAGAAGAGTCAACATCCTTGACTGCCTCTTCGTAGTTACTTGGTTCATCATCCTCGACGGTTTGCTGATTCTCAATCACAAACCCATACCTCTCAGGTGGATGGATGCCCCTCGTTGACCTACGGAGTTGTGTGTTTACTTCTCCATTGGAGAACGTCGCCTGCGGAGCAGACTTGGGTTCCTCAATCTGTTCATGTGGTTCTTGAACTTCTTCAAGATCAATCTTACTCCCACTAGCTCCTTGAGAGATCAAATCCTTCTCAAGGAACTCAGCATTCTTTGACACAAACACTTTGTGTTCATCCATGGAGTAAAAGTAGTATCCCTTAGTACCTTTGGGATACCCCACAAATAGACATTTAGTACTATTAGCACTAAGCTTGTCTGATGCCAACGCTTTGACATAAGCTGGCGATCCCCATACCCTGAGGTAACTCAGGTTGGGTCTCTTACCATTCCATATCTCATATGGTGTGGTCTGAACAGATTTAGACGGTACCCTATTTAGAAGGTATGCCGCTGTGTCTAGGGAATATCCTCAAAACGATTTTGGAAGTTGAGTCTCACTCATCATAGACCTGACCATGTCTAACAAGGTCATATTTCTCCTTTCGGAGACACCATTTTGGTGTGGTGTGTAAGGTGCAGTAAACTGCGAGCGAATTCCATTTTCTCTCAGATAATCCTGAAACTCATGGCTCAGATATTCACCACCACGATCTGATCGTAATGTCTTAATCATCTTGCCACGCTGTTTCTCTACTTCATTCCTAAACTCCTTGAACTTTTTAAAGGCTTCGGATTTATATCTCATTAGGTACACGTACCCAAATCTTGATTTGTCATCAGTAAAGGTAATGAAATAGGAGTATCCTCCTCTAGCCTCTATAGACATTGGCCCACAAACATCAGTGTGAATGAGTTCTAATAACTCACTAGCCCTATGACTCTCAAGCCCATTGGGCTTGTGACAAGTCATTTTTTCAGCTAGACAAGATTCACATTGTCCATAGGATTCCAAATCCATGGAATCTAGGTATCCATCTCCATGCATCCTAGACAATCTTGTTTCGTTTATGTGCCCTAGTCTACAATGCCAAAGATAAGATTGATTATCTATCCTAGGTCGTTTCACAGCTACATTGAGCACTTCAGTTCCTATTTTCGGAACATACAATCCATTTATTAATGAAGCAGTACCATAAACAATATCATTCAAAATGATAGAAAATGTATCATTCTTAATACTAAAAGTAAAACCATCTTGTTCTAAACAAGAAATAGAAATAATGTTTCTAGAAATGTTCGGAACATAAAGACAATTATTCAAATGCAATAAAAGGCCCGTAGGCAAAATAAGGTCAGCATCTCCAACAGAATGAGCAGCAACCCTTGCTCCATTGCCAACGCGAAGATCCACCTCATTTCTCTCCAATCTCCTTGGGCTCCTAAGCACCTGCAACATATTGCAGATATGAGAACCACAACCGGTATCCAATACCCATGAAGTCGGATTAGCACAAAAATAATTTATCTCAATCATGAAAGTACCTGAGGCAGAAGCATCACCATGCTTCTTGTGCTTCACACTCTTCAGGTAGTCTGGACAATTCCTCTTCCAATGGCCTTTCTTGCCATAATGGAAGCACTCAGCATCGCCTTTGTCCTTGGATGCTTTCTTACCTTTCTTGTTGCCCTTCTTCTTCTTGGATTTTCCTTTGGGCTTAAGGGAGTCACCTTTAGCAAGCTCCTTACCCTTACCCTTACCATTGGCCTTGCTAGGCCCACCAATCAGAAGAGCTTGTGTCCTATCCTTCTTGATAGACACTTCAGCAGTTGTTAACATACTTAACAATTCAGGCAAGCTCACAAGCATCCCATGCATGTTATAATTCATTATGAATTGACTGAAGGAAGGTGGTAGTGAGGCCAGGACTAAGTCATTACTCAGTTCGGCATCCATCAAGAAGCCTAGATTTCCTAGCTTCTTAATCAGCCCGATTATCTTAAGAACATGACTGCTAACAGACATGTTCTCAGACATCCTGCAAGAGAACAGTTCTCTAGAGGCCTCATGCCTGCCTTTAACGTCATACAACTCCTTGAGATGTAAGACAATAGAGGGAGCATCCATATGCTCATGCTGCTTTTGCAGTTCAGGCGACATAAATGCCAACATGATGCATACTGCCATCGTATTGTCATCCATGTGTTGTTTGTGGGCCTCGAAATCATATTCCGCGAACCCATCTTCCCCTTCCCTAGGAGCTACGGGTAATGCACCATCAAGAACGTAGGCAATCTTTTCGGCCCTAAGAACAATTCTCAGGTTCCGATACCAGTCCATAAAGTTTGAATCGGTCAGTTTATTCGTATCAAGTATTGAGCGCAGTGACAGTGGATTAGTCATACTAAAAACTGAAAAAAAATGTAAAGAAAGATTAATTAATATATTGTCGTGTTACAATTTATTAAAGACTTTAAATAAATCGTCCCTCTCACTATTTTATCTAAGTCAATGACCCTTACCATTTGACTTAGGGTTAATCTACTTTTAGATTTTACCTTAGTGAGATTAAGAGTGCGATTATTTATTTTAACCCTCGTCTGAGACCGCAAGATTAATTTAAATAATGGGTTGATCCTAATCAACAGTCATATCATCTCTTAACATTAGGTTGACAACTCCTTGTCACTTAGTGGCCCATCTCATGCAACCAACCTAGCATTATTATCCTAAGCCCATAAGCCTGGCTGGGCCTGCAACTTATACCTCAGTTAAGCATTAACCAGCACCCTAAGTGTCTAACACTTCAAATACTACTCTTACTCAACGAAACAGTGGGTCCCAACTGAGTTGTGGAGCACCACTATGTAGAGGAGGTTCGAGTAATATTGGTGGTGGGAGGTAATCATATGCTTAATAATTTATTCCTTTTAAGGAGATAGTCATGCAAATAAAATAATTTATTTTGTGCTCGATCTTTTGTCCATCTTGCTTCTCAAGCCACGGCTTCTTGTCGTCTATACGCCACTAGCCTAAATTCTCTAATTACAATTAAAGAAACTCCAAAACATTTTGGAGGGACAAAATTTAAAATACAAAATTTAAAAATCAAATTACAACTCTAATTTAAAGAGCAAAAATTACACATTAATTTTAAAATTCGAAATTTAAACTTAGGGCACCATGACCATCCCCTTCCTCTTTTGCACCTGAAATGTTAGACAACTCACAAGTACAAAATATTATCATATAATATGTTTTTCACATATGTCTTGATATTTAACAATTAAACATCAAAACAAAAAAATAAAAATAAAATTTTCTTAGATTTCTCAATTGGCCGAATTATATACAACCATTAATATAACTCAAATTTTATTGACTTCTACTCAAAGTACATAAAATTTAAACCATGCATGTAGCCATCTACACTTGATAGCCGAGCAGCGATATTA